>NW_022279513.1:55000-138203 GCF_000004075.3 Cucumis sativus | reverse complement strand
CATTGTTAAAGAAGTTTATACAAATGGCGCATACAAGATCGTTGATCAAGACGGACTACGAATTGGCCCAATCAATGGTAAATTTTTAAAAAATTTATGCTTAATTTTGTTAGGTAAAAAAAAAAAAAAAAAAAAGTTGAACTACGTTATGACTTGATCCCTATATTATAAAGGGTACGTAGGCAGCTTAAGGAAAACCTTAAGCCCAGTCCAGCAAAAAAAAAGTTGAACTACGTTATGACTTGATCCCTATATTATAAAGGGTACGTAGGCAGCTTAAGGAAAACCTTAAGCCCAGTCCAGCAAAAAAAAAGTTGAACTACGTTATGACTTGATCCCTATATTATAAAGGGTACGTAGGCAGCTTAAAGGAAACTTTAAGTTCAGTCCAATAAAAAAAAGGAAGAAAGACAAATTACATTTAATAGAAAATATGATGAGGAGTGGAACAATGAAAGAATAAATTTTTTTTATTTATTATAAACTTCTAGCAAAAAAAAAAATTAAAAAGGCATAAGTAGATAAATAAGAGAAAGCAGAGAATCATGGAGTCCATTTAAAGTTCTTCAGCTCCTCTAGTGTGCTTTCTAAAGATTCACGAAGTGTTGATAGCATTTTAGCATCAATATCTCCAACGATCGGGGCACATTCGAGTTTGTCAATTTCCTCACAAGTCTTCGAAATCTCATGTTGCTTCTGCTTCAGCTCCAGGTCGTTCTTAAAAATTATTCCAGAAAGTTTAGCAGACTCAGCCCGCACCATCTTTAGTTTTGCCTCTAGTTTAGCCTCCTTGGCGGACAGTCGTGTAAGACGACGTTTAGCAGTGTTGGTCTCTGCCAATATACGATTCTCATCAACTCGCAGAGTCTTCACAAAACCTTTTGCCTCCGTTAGCTGAACATCCTTAGTTGATTGGAGTAGAAATGAGGAATGTATTTGATTATGGTTCTCGACACCTTGGAAGTAACCATTCACAAGCTCCCTCAAAACAATAAGGTTGTCGCTGCCGCTAGTCGCAATCGCATCAAAGATCTTATGCATTTCTGGTTCAAGACTACTCAGTCGTTCAAAAGGGGTACGAATGATCTTCTGTCGTAGGTTTTCCCATAAGGTTATGGCAGCCTGTCGTCGGAGGTCAGAAATTAAGCTGTCAGCACAAAAATGAGAAATCTCAGAAACTGTAATAGGCTCCGTGCCTTCCACTTTTTGAGGAGGTCCCTTGATCACAGGAGGACAAGCAGACACAATATTTGCGCCTATAGGTTCCTTAGAGTTCCCATTATAAGAAAGTACAACGTTACAGTCTTCTAGATTCGGCATCGACTCTAGGGTATCTTCGATGTGTAGGTCGTGATCACCTAAAGAAGACTGCAAAATAATATTAACAACAAGAAATAAGAGAGTAAAGGAGAGAAAATACAATAAATAAATAAATAAAAAGGGAGACGAAAAGAAACCATGGGGGAAGGGACATCGAAGAATTGTGCAGCATCAGGGACCCGAATAGGAGACTCTTCATCATCGATCGACTGTTTGTTGGCTTCTTGGTCTCTTCCAATGGCGATCATCATGCTGCTTTGACTGTCCTCAATACGTTTAGAAGGATGCTTGGTAGCTATGATAAGCTGGTTGTCCTTACCCACATTGTCAATACACCTTTAATAAGATGTTTAAATCGTGTTAGAAAAGAGACAATTATCCACCAAGCGTTTTGTCCCTCCCTCAATTTTCTCCACAAGTCGTTCATCAGTTTCATCGAGCATATCTTCTGATTTCCACTACCAAAATTATGTTCAATCTTTTTTGTGGTTTTGGATTTGATGTGAGGGGGAGTAGGACGATCTATCAAATGTTGTACTCCTTCTTGGAGGTAATCACCGTGTTTTTGCAAGCCACCGACCTTATAATGAGAGGTAACATGTGTGTCTGGATTAGGGGCGACACAGGAAGATATACTTGGGAAAGTGTATTCTCGCGAATACAAATCATCCAACAATATCGTACGTTAAAAAAATTGGCTCGGGAATTTCTTCACCTAAGTCATATGCACGTCTTGATAAAATCCAAATTGTCGGCTAAAGCGACAAGGACTATAAGGCTCAATGTGGAGGATCCACATTGCGAGGATAGAAAACAAGAGCGAATGCTTATGAAAAATGAAGCATTCCAACTAATTAACTCTCCATCATCCGTTAAGAGTTCGTCCTTATTCTTTGTTGGAAGACACGCATGCCATGACACATACTTTTCCCTTGTGGATATGTGTTCGAGCCTCAAGATTAGTATAATATTTGGCCCCACCTTCACCAGAAAATTCAACCATGCGAGGACCCCTAAGACTCCTAGGGCTTTATAATGAGTGTTGAAGTAAAGAGCAAGCCACCCATGGACATAGTGAAGAGGAAAACAGGCATTTGAATAACCAAGTGATGAAGTAGAATCATGAACTTGGCGTAGGCCACTATAATATTAGCTAAAACAGGGACAACAAGGCTAAATGTGTAGCCTTCCGCATGAGGCTAGCAACCTTAAAAACCTCTGACGAAGGGAAAGTTGCTTATCAGGGAACACAAAACACATAGCCAACAAGAGAGAATGCCGCTAGATAGGTTTTGTCCCTATGATCATCACGTGACGCTTAAGTCAAGGAACACTTTGAGTTCAGCTTTAGACCAGTCAGGACGTCTGATGGGAATTCCATCTGGATTATGAGTTGAGCGAGGGCGAGAAGTCTTTTTAGGCTTTCGAGGAGCGGTTTCAATACTTTACCTCAGATCGTGTAACCCAAAAAGAGATCCATTCACTTACAGTGATTTGAGAGTGATCCATGCGTTGAGAAAAGCTAATAGGCTAAAATAAATGCTCACAACTTCTTGGACATACATCAGGTGATCCTATTAAGTCTTTGGCAAGGAATGCTTTCTTCATAAAATCTACCTTTAATCGGGAGTCCTCCTAGTATCCATAAGTCCATAAGGAGATGGACATCTCACCAGCTGAGGTGTGAAGAGTGTTTGTTGAAGGACACCATGCCTCGCAGAAAGCCCGATCAATGTCACTGTTGCGATCATATGTATATAGGGAAGCCATCACAGCATTAAATAGGGAGGCTCGCTTGAGTACTGCCGTATTTCTAGCAACAACGAGCTCTAACCACTCCCAATAATGAGGAAGATTGTAAAATTCTCCATGTACCTTGAGCACATTTCCCCAACGAATTTTTGGGTCGTTTATAATTCGACGACCCAACGTTGATTCTGGATCCTCATTTGGAGGCTTGTTGTGAATCGAAGACTCCAGAAACCAAGATTTTAAAGATGAATTGGGATTTACAAACCGTTCCTTGGACCATTTAGGCAAAAAGATAAAATTGTCCTCGGGTATTTGGGAGTCCATATATTCTCATATGTCCCCTCTCTCACAGGAAGAATGATCCCTTCCTCTAAAGATTGATCTACGTCTTTCAGGATAATTAAACACCTTTTGGTCAGTCAGAATACTCAGTGAAGTGCACCATGATGAAAAGTAGAGTTCCTGCAAATATAATAATAATAATAATAAGAATAGAAAAAAACCAAAACAAAAAAAAACAAAAGAAAAGAAAAAAAAGAAAGAAAGAAGAAAAAAAAGGGGGGGGGGGAAGAAAAAAATGAAGATTGAAGCCCGACGATGACAAGAATCGATCTCTCCTACTAGGGCGATAGATCTGACGGCAAAAGCCGATCGTCCCTAGAAGAAGCTCAACAAAGTCATTTGCAAACGAAGATCGAAGCCCGACGATGACAGAGTCGATCTCTCCTACTAGGGCGATAGATCTGACGGCAAAAGCCCGATCGTCCCTAGAAGAAGCTCAACAAAGTCATTTCTGCAAACGAAGATCGAAGCCCGACGATGACAGAGTCGATCTCTCCTACTAGGGCGATAGATCTGACGGCAAAAGCCCGATCGTCCCTAGAAGAAGCTCAACAAAGTCATTTCTGCAAACGAAGATCGAAGCCGACGATGACAGAGTCGATCTCTCCTACTAGGGCGATAGATCTGACGACAAAAGCCGATCGTCCCTAGAAGAAGCTCAAAAGTCATTCCTGCAAAAAAAAAAAAAAAAAAACAAAAAAAACAAAACAACACAAAAAAAACAAAACAAAACAAAACAGAATTAAAAAAAGCAAAACAAAAAAAAAACACACACACAAAAAAAGAGAAAAAAGAGAAAGGGAGAAGAAAAGTTTTCTATACCTTTCTGCTGATTGGATGAGGTATAAGTGAGTAGGGTGTGAGTCTATTTATAAGTCCAACAAATCCAATTTTTAAAAGGATTAGGAATGATATTTAATTATTTTTTTTAAAAAAAAAACAAATCCAATTCCTAAAAGGAATAGGATTGATTTTAAATATATATATATATATATAAAGAAAAGATAATCCAATTATCTTATTTTATTTTAAATTATTTCTTTTTTTTTTGTTGGATAAATCTCAAGTTTAACTTTTATTGAGATATTTAAAATATTTAAAAATTTCAACATTTAAAAATATATATATATAGATAAATATTCTCAATTTCAAAATTCAAGTTAAATTAACTTGCATATATGACCTCATTTTTATCATGAATTTAAATCGGAGCATAAATCCAACTTTACCTAAGATTGAGGACCTGATTTTTTATCTCAAATTAAAATTGGTCATTCCAAATTCTTATGCATCCCCAAGATAAATTAAGGTACGGTAGAAACTTTATCCTTATTTCAAAATTAAAATTTTGGTTATATTCCAAATTTTACTTAAAAAAAATCATCATATTAAAAATTTTTTTTATCCTCAAATAAAATTAAGTTAGGAATAAAACTTTGAATTTTTTTAAGGTTTGGCCATATTCCAACCCTTATTTTAAATTGAAATCAAACTCACGTACTAAATTCAAGTTTGATTAATTTGATATATTGAATTGAGTAAAAAAAAAAAAAAAAAAGAAGCTCGTACTTTGACTTCAAATTTATCTTTTCGAGATTCATTCACCCATATACGTGCATAAATCTCGAAAAGGGGGCATTTGTTGAATAAGAAATTTTGAGACTAATCACTAGTTGCCATATCATTTATTAAGTTAATGATGAAAAGTACAAATAATTAAATTTGGGACTAATTAAAATTGACATATGCTCCAAATTAAAGAGTTGAAAATAAATAAAATGGTCATTCTAATAATGCCACATGTTTTCATATTAATAGTTGGATTAAGTTAATCATTTTAGTTCAATTAAATATTATTTACTTGGACTAAGTTCAATTAAGCCCAAAAAATAAGCTTAATTGAACCCAAAGACTAAATATAACCTAAGTCCATATGGTTGAGCCCATGGGTCTGGTCCATGGACCAACCAGGTTCAAACCCATAAAGCCCACCAGTGAAATCTATAAATAGAGGAATTCTCCTCATTTGTAGGGGTTGGAAATTTTGACTCTAGAAGATCCAGAGAGAATTCTTCAAAGAGCTAGAAGACTCCCTAACTCCTGAAGTCGACCATCCTCGAAGATTGAAGCTTCTTTAAAGATACAAGCTTTCTTCAAGGCTTCAACTTCAAGAACATCACGTGCTTCGCTTCCTCAAATCAAGCTGAAGCATCCAGTTGAGAGAGAATCAGAGGATCAAATTCTAGAGATTGAACCGCATCGCATCAAATCAACAAAATACAACATCAAACTCAAGTTCAAGTCCACGAATTAAATTCTCCGAAAATCTCGTGCGAACACATATATTTCTAAATAAATTTATTCGACGAAAGTGGCTAGATTGGTGGGTTCGACGGCGAAGGCTTGTTGTGGCAGCAACGACAACAGTGGTTGGAGTGTGGAATCGACGACGACAAGTGGCAAAAAATTGGAAGGCAAGGGTTCTTCATAACGACTCGGTAGCCCACTTCGTTCGACGAGATTTTTTTGCATTTTTGGTAGAGTGAGAAAAAATTGCATTAAGACTTCATTCGACGACATCGTTTTTGCTTAAGAGAAAATTTGATGTTTTTACTTAGTTGTAATTGCGTGAGAGAGGGAAATTAAAAAATTTTGAAATTTGAGGTTTTTTCATTTGAAATTTTTTTTAATGACAAAAAAATTGTCGTTAATTAATGACCCAAAAATTGTGTGAAATAAATTAAATTGTGTCAATAGAATTGTTTTAAGAAATAATCCATATTTTTATTTTCAACAACACATGTACCTCATCCACCTCTTTTTTCTTTTATTTTCAACGACACAATGTCTTGATTAAAATCCATTTTTCTAGTGACAAATGTATCCATACCAAAGTGGGAAGCAGCTAAGGGGACGAAGGTATATTCGGAGAGAGATTGTTAAACAATTGTAAAAAGTAAGCCCAAGAAGAGAGGTCCAATAAAATTCAGCCACCTCTCACATAGTAATTGAAATAGTCTAGCAATTTCAACCATTTCCCTCACAGAGAAGAAGAAGACCATAGCCACTCGAGGCTTTTGCACATACAAACACCAAGAAGATGGTGTCCGGTTCCGTACCTGTGCTAAGCGCGTCGTTGTTGACATAAAGTTTCTATATACAAAGCTATGTATCTCTACCCTTGACTTCTCTTTCTCTCTTTCTACCTTTTTTATCCTTTCTTTCTCCCATTCACTCAATACACTTGCAAGAACCTTCATTTTTTTTGTATTTAAATTTTCTTGGCACCATCCTTTTTTAATTATCAAGGCTTTGTTATTGTGTACCTGTATTGTGTCGTGCCTCCTTCACTTCTCATCATCATTTTCATGTCACATCTCTACCTTGTCAATTTTCGTTTTTCACTCAGCTTTCTTTCTTCATTTGTCTTCACTACTCTCTTCGCTCCTTCTTCTCAAGCTCTAACTTTTGCTATTATTAACCAGTCTCAAATGACCATTGGAAAACCTATAGCCCACTGAGAGGCAGCCAATATAGTAATGCCTCTAATGATAAACTCCAATGAAATCAAAAGTTCTTCTTTGAGATTTGGAAAAATATATTAGATAAAGCATAATTAGTTGAAAAAGAACCTTAAAATTTTGTGTTAAACGACTACAATTTCATCGTAGAATATGCCATATTGACAGCATATTTTTCCTACAAAAACATATTAACTAAAATAAGCTCATAAACACGAAAATGCACTAAGTGTTGGTTAACATACACTACCTTGAAATATGATGAAGACTTTATTTCTCCCAACCAGACAGCATAATCAGGAGGTAGTTTGGGAGCAAACAGAATTGACTTAATTTCCACTAGCAATATCCTATAAAAATTTCAAATTCTTGAAATATGGAAACCAATGGAAGTTTTAGGGAATGAAGTATAACCTCTAAATACAGAAGGACGACATAAAGGGGAATGAAGACTCGAAAGAAGGACGACGTTTTCGTAGAGAAGGACGACAATTTTGAGGGACAACGGACACGATTTCAGAGTATTAGGGATGGTAGATGGCGAAAGTCTTAGGGATCTCGTACTCAGTGGATGGTGAACGACTGAAAGCGAAGGACCTAGTACGCATTTTTGGAGAGGGCGTGTGAACGCGGATGGACGGACGGTGAACACGGCAGAAGTGAGAGATCCTCATAGAGAACTTGGCATTTTCGAATGCGGTAGAGACAAGTCTAGGGCTTCGAAGGATTCAACCCAATATTTTCTTTATATATATATATATATATATAATATATATTTAATAACACTTGACGTTTTTAAAACGTAAAGAAAAACGATTTTACTTGACGTCTAAAAAACATCAAGAAATTTAAAAAATAACTCTTCTCCGGCTTTTTATAAAAATTCTTGACGTTTTAAAACATAAAGAATTTTTAAGATATTTCTTGACGTTTTTAAAATGTCAAGTAAAAGTACATATTACTTGACGTTTGAAAATTTTGAAGAATGTTGAATATATAAACATTCTTGACGTTTTTAAAACGTCAAGAAAAAATACATATTAGTTGATGTTTAATAAACGTCAAGAAATCTGAAAATTGACCTACCCTCGCCTTTTCTAAAAATTCTTGACGTTTTATCTTTGGAACTACCCCTTTCTTGACGTTTTTTGAAAAAAAATGTCAAGAAAGAAAAACAACAAACGTCAAGAAAGGCCTTTTTTGTAGTAATGACATACAATATATATATATACATAAATAAATAAATAAATATATATATATATATAATGAATTAAAATGGTTTTGTTGCTTTACTGTTTTACTCTATAAAGGAAGAGCATTATAAATATATTATTGAGGAAACATCTTTCGAAATGACTGGTTTTGGAAGTGTCATTAGATTTTTAGTTAGTTAAGCACATTTTCCTCCCAAATAGTAGTCGAAATACAACTGTTTTTTAAGAAGAAGAAACCGAATCCTTCAAACTAGGATAAAAGTCATTATCTATTAACATAGAGTTAAAGTTACAAGGTTGAAGGCTAGAGGGAAGCCTGAAACAACCTAATCTAACAAAGCTTAAAGTTAAGAGTTGGTAGTAACATCATATTAGTTACAAGATGAATGACGCCTAGACCAAACTTCGATCAAGTTACATGTGTCTTCCCACAAGTTAACAATAAACCTTGATTTATCCTTAAAAATTCTATTGTTTCTTTCTATCCAAACAATCCAAAGTAAGCCAGTTATGGAGGAGGAATACACATTAGAGAGCTCAATTATGGATGGAGGAATACACAACTTTTTCTCGTGGTCATTTTCCTCGTGGGCATTCTCTTCATGTTTCTTCTTATTCCGACTAAAATACAAGCACAAATTATTCTTCGCCTTCGTATAGGTTTGTTTGAAGAAGATTAAAAAAGTCCTTAATTTATCTCGACACTTCCAAAACCAGAATATAATACCCGTGCTACATAAATCCCTCTTTCCAAATAGTCGAACATGAACTATCCATGCATATCTTGGAATAAACAAGAGAAACCCTAACTAAACGCAAATAGAAAATACGTTGCAATCTAAAATATAGTTAAAGAAACAAAAAGAAGTTTTAATGTTGTGGGTTTTTTACTGATCTTCTTCAACAACAAAATAACTCAACGCCACAGTTCAATTTTTCCTTCCACGAATTGGGTTTTTAAAGAGTTTTCACCGCGAATAAATTTTTTTTGGTTCGACAAGTAACAACATGTGAATCCCCAAATGCAAGGTTTTATTAAAAATTAAAAATATAATTTTTTAAAAAAATTATAATACCTAAAAATATATTTTTTTTATATTTATAACCTAATTTTCTGTCATTGCATACTTGAGAGAAATATATTTTTCAATTAGCATAATAACCTTTATATAGTAAATTAAATTTGTAGAATGAGAAAAGACCTTAGATCCAAAAAAGTTATTTATTTATTATTGGAGTGAATTGTATAATTAATGTAGTTAATGGATGGTTTTGTAACCATAAAAAAATAATGAAAATAATTTTCTAAAAGAATGAATGAAAATTTGGAAAGTTAAAAGGTTTTAGGAATTAAAAAAAAGGGTGTAACATTATAAAAGACTACCAAATATACTGTAAGAGACATGCATTAAAGGAGCTGAGTGTCACGTGTGAAATTTTGACCCCAAAAATCACCCCCAAAATTGCGCTAATTCATGCCACGACTCCTTCAGCAAGGCCCAGGAGCAGCCCAACGTGGTCCTAAGACAGCCTAAGGGCGACCACGACATGTGCCTACGGCATTGGCATGCACCTCTCGAGGACAGCTCACAAGCCCCGCACGCGTGCCACGACGAGTGCCCATGACAGCCGAGTGTCAGCCCACGACACAGCCCCATAGCACGCCAGATGCCCGTTGACACGGCCATAGGCGCCCGGCACCAGCGCCCACCATCGACCCAGCGCGCGCCGTGTCCGCCCAACGTCCAGACGGCCCCAGAACCTCCGAGAAGCTTCCAGAAGAATCGGGAAGGCGCGCAACACTTCGCGTGGCGCGCACGGCGCGAACCCAACGCGCGCGCCGACGCCCCCAGATGCTTCCAGAAGGCTCCACACATGCCCATGTGTGTGCTGCCCGCCCATGCTCAGTCTAGACAACCCCAGAAGCCTCTAGAACGTTCGAGACAGTGCCAGAATGTGCTGGAATGCGCGGAGGCTCCCGAGAAGGCCCCGGAACGTGCTGGATGATGCTGGAACGTGCTGGAACACTCTAGAAGGCTATATGACGGTCAGCGAGTGTCATGAAAGGTCTAGTCCTCTCTAGAATGTTCTAGGCTTCCTTGTTATGTACCAAATGAACTTGTAATCTCTAGAATCTCCCTTGGCCGACCTTCTAAGGCCCAAGGTCGGTGGGGATGGTCTATAAATACTTGGGAGGGCCTCATTTGTATCAAGCCTTGCAACCTTGCATCTTGGCATGTCTTAGCCAAGCAAGGTCACCTTGCCACCCAAAGTCTCCTTGCCCATGGTATCCCCATGACAAGAAGACAGCATATTTGTACCCAAATATGTATTCATCTATTGTTGGAATGCAATGTATCATTCCAAAGACGTATCCATCCAAACTCCCTCATCCTTCCAACCTCTCTCATGTCTTGCAACCAACCTTAGTACTTCCGCTGCAACCGTTGTCGTAGTGCTTGGCACACTACCCCTTCCGGGAAAGGCTTACTTGGCTACGTGGGCATTGTAGTTAGCCAAGTGCCGCATGTATGGTTAGCTTCAAGATCCTAACCACGTGACATGAGGCATGCATACTACCAAATATACTATAAATAAACCATAATTCTTTTTTAAGAAATTAAACAACTAATTAAATATAAAGAAGAAAGATTAGAAAATGAATGATCAAACAAACTATGACTCATTTATTTTTGACAGGTTCGGCCAGTATCACCTGACAATTCATTTTCACCAAGAGAATAAACATGAGTAGCCTTGGAATCAAGTTCCTCCGATAAAAGCCACGGAGTTGATGGGTTAGAGACAGAACCAGAATTTGAGTTCAACGATGTGGATGGAAAATTCTGAAACTAGGAGCAACAGGAAGTTAAGACAACGAATTATTTTCAATATAGAAAGGCTAATTGTAAGAAGTTGTTAATGAAGTGTCCAAATGCATTATGGTAATATTGGGTGCAGAATGTTTGGAAGTTTTATCCGTGTGCTGTGAAGCACCACAGAGTTGAAGCATATGAAACCAGTGTTTATCTGACAAAAAATAGTGTCATGATCATTGCCTTTCCATTCCATAAATTTATGGATAGCAGAAGAAAGAGAACTCTCAACACTTGAATCACCATATAGCACTCTACATCCAGGTGGTGCCTTGATTTTTGAAGATTTAGTTAAAAGCAGTGATAAAATTGGTACATAAATTACAGTGCATTTCTCGATATGCAACAACATTAAGAGCAACTTAAAGACAACATCATCAAGAAATCTAGTATTTAAAATGTACAAAGAGCAGTAGTAAACATATGTATTTTATGGCTGACTTTATCCATAATAAATGTTGGATTAAATCATCAAAATAAAACACAAACAGATAATTATCGAGTTTTTCAATGGAGGATAGAGAGGAAGACATGCATGCACAACTACTAGATCTATATGGTGCCAGACTGCCAGTAAAAATTTAAAGACACACATGACAACATTATTTTGGATGAAGTTCTAATATTGCAACCATGGAGGAAAAATCAGCAAATCTTAAATAGATGTAGTAGTCCAAATGATAAAAGTTTGTCTCAAGATAATATTTCAGTAACTGCAGATGCATTGTGTTGAACCTAACCTCTTGTGTTTCACGGTAATGAACAAGGACAATGTGTTCAAAGGTCCTGAACAAAAAGCAGAAGCAAGTCATAAATTATATAAGTAGAACACGATATACTGCCACTTCTAATTTCATTTTTCTTTGCTTGTGGCATGATGGGGATAGACCCCACTGAAACAACTGGTAGCAAGCAATTTAACAATTTTCTTTCAACCATAACATACTTATCTAGGAGCCAATAACACCGGCGAACAAAGGTTGGGCTATCTAGTCCATGGGCATAGTATACATGTATCCTTTCTACATTACCAACCTGCCGAAGAGAAAGAAAAGATTATCAAAGCACACCTTTTCTTGGTTATTAAGGCTGTAAAAGAATGAAAATTACCATAAATCTAAACACAGTTAATATTAGACCATTGAACAACCTATAGATTCAAAAGGAAAGACTCAAACCACCAATAGACTGGTTAATCATTTAAAATGATCTCCAACAACATGATACGCAGTATATCGTGCTAGATCCATAATTACCACATGTGGACTCCTATGGTAATTTCATTGATGATACGCAGCTAGTAGGCAAGATTATGAAATGAAGACGGTATGTGAGAAGATTGAAAAGATCAACATGATAAAATTATAGGGATTTGAATTTATATCTTAAGAACACCAGAGTCAAATGCTTAAGCTGATTAACTGTGTTAAATTTAACTCTATAATATATTTTAAATCTGAACAGTCATTAAACAACTACATTTTGAATAAGCTTTAGAGAATATTAGCAAAAACAGTAGAAATTACTTCAAATTTGTAGAGAGAACATATAAATTATATTCTACAGAAACACGAGCCCATAGCATGTCTACTGAGTAGCAATGACAGTGAAAAAGGGAATAGTAAGTAACTAATCTCATAAACCCCTTTCTCACATCTAACCAAGTTCTTTCATGACATGCAAAAGCATCAAAATATTTAAGAAAACTTCCAATATTGCATTTGGAACTCATTGATTGACTTCAACGTTTAAGAGTCATAAAAGACACAACTTACTTTCTCACCTGTCACCACTAAGCCTACGGCAACATCTTTTTATAAGATATTCAGCTAATCTTTAGATTGTTTACCGAATAATCGTCTATTGTTTTGTAATTGATCCCACCAAGCGCTTGCGCCACCTTGAAGTTTGAGAGCAACTAATCGAACCTTCTTGTGTTCGTGGTGTATTGGCATAGTCGAAAAAATTTCTACGTTCTTGATCCAATCAAGAAACTTCTCCACGTCCATTCGACCATTGAAGGTAGGGAGATCCACTTTCATACGTATTTCTTGATCTTCTTGAAAGTATGGTCGAAGTCCAAGCCTTTGTTGAGGTTCTTGATGAATGTTCAGCAAGTTGTCTTCATCGGAAGAGTCAGAATCATTTAAGAAATTTCAGGTACGTTGTTTCCATACAATCGATTATTGTGGATGTGAATAGGTTGATTTCTTAGTAGTTCTTAGTTTACAACAGGGTTTATTGGTCTTTCTTGTCTTTCTTGGTTTGCTGCAATTGGGTTTCTTGGGGCTGAATTGCTTCTTCTAAAGGTTGGACATGAAATCGGGTAAAAAGGTTTGTTAATTCTACTAACGATTGCTGTATATCTGACTGCCCTTTTCGAAGTTCTTCAATAGCTTGTTCTACCAACTGCAAGCGTTGGTTGAAGGAGGCTTCCGCGTCCATGGATAAGAGTGGTAGGATCCAAGTTTTTTTAGGGAAGAGTGAGCTAGGATCACGCTCTGATACCAATTGATTCAGTAATTGCAAAGCTAGAAATCTTTATGTATAATGCCTCTTTTTTTTTATGTCTTATTAATGAAAATGAGAAGCTTTTTTATAGGCTGGAGATTATAAGAGTTGTTAAACTAACTTGGGGTTGAGTTAGTTAACTTGGAGTTGAGTTAGTTATAACTAACTCAAGATACAAAATTGGTAATTCAAATAACTAATCCTAAACTATAAAAATGGTAATTCAAACCCCTCCTCTAGGATAAAACTCAAGAAACATCAAGAAGGGAGATGTTCTACATCAAAGTGTAGAGAACGATTCAAAATCCTTGGTGAAAGAAATGAATGTTAACTAATGTGTGTTTATGTGAAATTGTTCAATGAGTATGTTAAGGATAAAGAAAGGTTTATGCGAGATAAAATTATTTGATGTTGTTTATGCGAAATGATGTTTATGAAAAGGTATTGCGAAAAGGATTTCATAAAACCTTAGTCTTTTAGACATTCTTTCAAAAATTCATCTTCCAAGATGAGGTGTTTAGGCCAAGTAGAGAAGAAGGTTGAAGGATTTGCAGCGAGATGACCAGACGTTTTGAAAATAGTTAAGCATTGGTTGTTTGGTCAAAGTGTTGTAATTATGTATCAAACACATGTTATTAATAAACATCTTGGTAGGTATTTATTATACTTGCACGCCTACTCTCACATTTAGCCATATGTTGTACTTTGTTTTCCACCTTGACTTTTAATGACACACAAACCAACTTTCCAAGGAATTCCCTTTCATTTTCCTATTAACTCATATTCTCTTTTTTTATCAAGTCCTTGATAGAGAAAGTGGACTTTGAGTTGTTGGACTTTAGTATTGCATGGACATACAATTTTGAATGAAAAATCCTTATAAATGGGGCCTTTTAACTCATTTGATGGGTTGGCTATTGAATTTGGGCTTTCATACCAAATGGAATTTTTTTTCTTATTTACTTAAAGAAAAAAAAAAAAAATTTACCACGCCCATTTTTTTTCATCTATTTCTTTCGTCCGGTTCTTTCATCCAACGAGTCCCACAACTCGATTATGAGTCTAGAAGTACTAAGTCAAACTTAGTGGTTGTTCGAATAAAACGCAACTTCAAATGTAAGTATTCTAAAAACCTTATTTTTTGGTTTAGTCTCGTTAATTAAGCCCAATTAGGGTAGAATTTCGATTCTTTTTCTGTTGTGCATGTCTTAGTTCTATCAGTAACTCCCTTCAGGGTGATAACTCTCATCAGCAGACTTTCCATTACTGGTTTCTTCCTTAGTCATCATTATATTGTTGTTTTCCACAATAGATAGGGTGAGTTGCAGTTTTACATGAAATGCTCTGCTCACCCACACTCTTTTCTCACTAGTTCCTTATTCTCAATCTTCAACGCAAATTTCATCATCTGGGCCAACCCAATCGGTTCCACAGTTTCCACTTCCATTTTTATTCATGGGCTAAGCCCAATCATCAAAGTCTCCTCTAACACTACCGTTTGAAGAAATGCTACTAGAGCTAAATATCGATCAAATCGGTTGCGGTATTCTTCTAATCATTTTCTGTTTGATTGAGAAAAATCTTCCAACCAAAGTTCCTTCTCGAATTGATCGAAACTGTACAAGCATTCGTTCTTTCAGGTCAGCCCAATTCTTAAAAACTTCCAACTCTTCTTGTGCTTGGTACCAATCCAATGCCAGATCATCAAAACTAATAACGCTGTGGTTAATTTCTCTGAATCAGTAAGATCATGTATCTTAAAGAAGCGATAGGCTCTAAATTGAGACCCATTTCTAATTTGAGTAATGAAGTAAATTTGGCTAGGTATTAAGAATTTGGCGTTTGAATAAATCCACGAAAAGGATTAAGCGATAAAAAAATTTATGGTTAAGTATACGTTATTGCGATTCAGTGGGTAGTTCGCGAAGGAAGTTGTGCGACCCATTTCTAATTCGAGTAAGGAAGTAAAATTCGGCTAAGAATTAAGAAGTTGGTGTTCAAATAAATCCATGGAAAGATTAAGTGATAAGATCTTTTACGGTTAAGTATACTTTTTTGCGATAAGTGGTAGTTCGCGAAAGAAGTTGTGCGATAAGAAGCGAAAAAGTCTTTGCGTAAGTTAGAAATGAAAGTTTTGAGTGTTAGACTAGGAGTTTTGGGTGGTCTTCGCGAGAAGAACCAAGTGTTTCGTGGAGAAGAAGTCTACGAGGAAGCCTTGGAGTTTAAGTTCGTGATAAGAGTTTTATGCGAGTAAAAGTTGGTTAGTTCATGTGGAACGTTTCTTATAATAAAAATATAATCAAGCGATAAGGTTATTCACGAGAAATGTTAAGTGGTTGAATTTATTCACGGTTTGGGTTAGGCGGGAGCAAGGTTTGTAAAGAAAATGTCAAATCTGATTTGACATGGGTTAACATGTAAGATTAAGGATTTGAGCATGACTAGGTTAAATATTAAGGATTTGCATGACTAAGTTAGTATAAGGGATCTATAAAATAGGAGAATTTAGGTAACTAAGGAGGGGATGACGAGAGTTTTGTTGAAATGCTAAAGTGTTGTTGGTTTAGCCACGAAAAGATGGTTGTGAGAAGGACTTCTTTAGTAAATTTTGGTGAGTGCTTTTCAGTCAAAAGAATTTATGTTAAGAAACTTTATTACGATTTCTCTTTACTGATTGAAAGAAGAATTCAGATGAGAATGTTTCAGAAAGATTTCTATGAAAAGTTATGTTCAAGCATTATTATAATGTTAAAGCTTGATTTGATGACTATGATTTCAATATTATGTTTCTTTGAGATGATGCTAACTTTTGTGTGCACATAAAGAGTGAAGGCACTATGGAGTGTACGAACTACATGGTAATAAGAAGCTGACTTATGCATTGAAATGAGCGTATAAAGCTTAGCGGATGACAACAAAGACGAATTTGTATGTTCTCAGATGTTGATACAGTAGTCTAAACGCGAGGTAATGACACCAGCGTAGAGAATGATTCGGGATCCTTGACAAATGAAATGATTTTTTAAGCATAAAGAAAGGTTTATTCGAAATGAAATAATTTTTCGGTATATTTAAATGATTTGATATTATTTTACAAAATGATTATGAAAAGGTATTGTGAAAGGTTTTCATAAAACCTTAAAGGATTTAAAAAAAAAGTGGACCATTCAACTTAATTCCCATCCACTATCCTCTTGTCCAACATGAAACTTTATCTTAGTAAAACTTCTTGATCCACTATTTTACAAAAATATTCAAAACAATACCATACTACACCAAATGTGATATTTTGGTAACACTATAAAATGGTCAGAAATACCATTTTCCTGACTTTTTTTTCATCGACCATTAAAGAAAAAGTATAGATGATGTTTCAAAAACTTCCAAACCATTGTGTTAGTTATCGTTTTAGATGAGGGTTGGGGTAGAGCATCAATACTAAAGGTTGTTAAGGATTAAGAACTAAGACTTGAAAACAAAACCGCCTGCCTGGTTGACAACAACACCATCCCACTAGAGTGCACAATGATTATTATTGCATTAAGAAGAAGATGGCAGTTAACCTTAGCGCCATAATCAGAACCTCAATCCTCCCTTTGATGAAAGCACCTAAAGGTGTCATGCCTTTCCCCTCTACCACATTGAAGCTCTTTGTCTAACACTACAAGAAATGAGGGCTCTCTCGATGCATAAAATCATTGGGAGATATATAAAAAGCATCAGAAAAGGCTTTTCTGACATACTAATATACGTTGGAACACAAGTCAGGAAAAAATGTATCGGGAGAGGAACTCCCGATGCACAATGTTGTGCGTCGAGAGTTTCTAGACATCTTCTGACGTTGTATGAACGTCGAAGATGTTGTCAATATAGCATCGAGAGATGTCTAGGAACCATGCGTCGGGAGATCCTCTATTTTTTATTAAAAAAAATAACTTCAATTAATTCCTAAATTCAAATTGAAAACTCTAAATTCAAACTCAACTTCAACACTTCAACCTCAACTTCAACACTTCAAATTCAAATTTCTAAAACCTACAACTAATTCAAAATTCTAACAACACTTGAAATTAAATTTCAACACTAAAACTTACAACTAATTCAAAATCTAAATACTAAAACTAATTTGAAATCTAAAATCTAACACCTAAAACAAATTTGAAATCTAAATACTAAAACTAATTAACTAAAACAAAACAATAACTAACTAAACCACTTACCGATGGCGGCGACGACAGGACGACAACAGGGACGACAATGGAGATGACAATGCCCTCTTCTTCTTTATCTTCCTCTCGGTCTCCCTCTCCCTCTCTCATTTTTTTCTCTTTATGTTTCATTTATATAAAGAATGGAGTTAAAAAAGGCAGAGAACTCCTGACGCACAACGAAAACGAATTGGTTCCACAAACCAATCTCATCACAGAGGTACTCTTTGCAATTTAAGCTCTATTTGCAATGGACAGTCTTCAAAGTTTTTTTTAACGATGTTTCCAATGCTTTCCTTTCTCTCTCATGTTTAATAAAACAAATTTCTCTTAAAACCTGTAGGGAGGCTACATCGTATCGAATTTCATACAACTGACGTGTTCATCGAGTTACAACAAGTGCCGCACAATAGTCTGTTCCATTTTGAAAAGTTGTGAGTGTGACACGCTCACATGAGGTTAGAACGAGACATGGCAAGGCAAGCCCTACGCGCGCCTGCAACTTCTGCCACAATATTTTGTAAGCAAGCTGATGTCTTTAGGCTGTTTTTGTGGTTTTTGGAAATTTTAAGCAAAGTTTTGATATTTTTATGATCAACGGGAATTAAATGGAATTATTTCCCATTATTTTTCATTATTTTAGATTTGAAGGAGATCGACCAAGTTTATAAGCCAAGGGTCCAAGCTACTCTCTATAAGTGACAAAAATGAGTTTAAAGTTGATTTCTATACATGAATTTACTATCAAATGTTTCAAGCATGCTTTGATGTTTGAATATTTGAGGATACTGACTATAAAGTATTTCCAAAGCATGAATTTAGAAACATTTTGGTAAACATGTTTTTATTCATGAATTTACTAATGAAAATTATAAGCAATCATGATTGTGCTAAGTTTTCAGAATGTTTAAGCTTGAAAATAATATTAGCATGTTTTAGTCTATACCTAAAATATTCTAAGATATATAGCAACCCTTCGCGGAGAGATTTTCTTGTGCATAGAGGTCATTTGATTTGGATATTCAGTAAATACCTAGCTTTCCATCATTGGTATTAGATAAGAGATGAAGACTTCTAAAGATGCTTAGTTTCCCATCTCAGGGACGAGAGCTTGTACGAATGCCTAGTTTTCCATCTCATTGTAGTTATAACGAGATAGGGCACAATTGATGCCTAGAGTTTCATCTCGTAAGTATCGTATCACGGGATAGGGCTTCTATGCCTAGTTTATTGTTTTTCGTCTCGACGATTATAGGTATAACAGAGATTTGGTTTGAGGTGCTTCTTAAGTCTTTAATATTTATGTTTGTTTTGATCCTAGGAATTGAGCATGTAATGTAAAAAGTCTATGCACAAGGGGTCATATGGCCATCTCCGTGTTTCTTTAATTATCAAATTTGTTCAAGTTTTTAATTGTCTCTAGATCAAAATCTGGAGTTATTTTTTGTGATTTGGTGTACAAATACATACATCCATGTTTCTAATTATGATTAGATTGTTTTCTGCTCGCAACATTTTATTGTTTAGCTTGTCTTTGATCTTGAACTTACTATTATGTTGATTTAAATTCCATTTTAGCCTTAGAACTTTCAAAACATCCATTTTAGTCATCGAGCTTCCAAAACGTAGCCAACTAAGTTTTAGTATTTTGTAAATTATTTTATCAATTAATATTCATTTATCCAATACTCATCGGTCATTTCTGCTATATGTGATTGGAATATATCTCATAGGAAGCATTTTGAAAGTTGGGAAAAGATGGAAAATTTTAGGGACTAGAACAAGAATTTGTTTAATATTTTTTGATAGGGTGAATTCTTGCAATTTCCTTGTCGTATATACATAATTTTTTCTCTCATTTGGCAAATTCATTATGCTTGAAAATTTAGGTGATTCATGAGCTAGATAAAGTAAACAACGTATGGAAGATGATCTTTGTGGCTTGTGAGGAAGACGTGGAGGAAGCCTTGGTGGCCGTAGAAAAAGGGATATGGACTTTCAACGTTGAATGGTTAATGGCATGTATAATGAGACAAGAAGTAGACTTGGAGGCCCTTAATTTGCTGAGTCCCTATGAGAAACAAGGTCACCCTAACTTTCAGTTTTGAACAAGCAGCAGCCAGCCATTTCGTCCTTGTGTAAATCCACTCTTTTCTCAACTCACTCTAATTTGGTACATAAACAAACTCTGATCGCTCCATCTCTATATTCATCAGTACATAAAAGACGATAAGTTTATTCATGGAGAAAGTTGGATGTAAGTATGTTTTAGGAATGGTCCTTCATTTAGTAACTTTGGGAATTGTAAAAATGAGGTAATGAAGTTCTATCAAGTTGAATGTTCTTGTTTATGTTAGATGAGACTGATTCTTGGATACCAGAATTAACTTGAAGTACGTGTTTGAGTTCCATTGGAGTGATTAGAGAAAAGATGTTCCTTTAAAAACGGTAATTTTTTTATGTAGACTTTCTTTTTATTAAAATTGCTTAAAATACAATTTGAGAGTATTTCAATAGCTTTCAAAGAGTTGTCAAACACTTGTAGTTTTTCTAAAATAACATATTTTCAAAATTAATTACTGTAATAGTTAAACAAAAGATTCTTTCCCTTCGAAATTTTAAAGTTTGTCTAGTTACCTCTTAAACCTTTCAATTGTTTAATAGGTCTTTCAATTTTATGTTTTAAGTGTCATAAATTTTGATTTTTTTTTATTTGTTAGATATAAATCTGAAGAAATGAATAAAGTAGATTTGTAAGTTTAAAATAGTTTAAAAGTTGAGAAATTAAATTTGTAGTTTAAAAGTTGGAGTAAATAGTTTGTGTTAAGTCGGGTTGTGATATTTTATTTATTTATTTTAATAATAGAAGAGAGGGAGACGAAAACTGCAGACTGAAGGGAGAAGAAGCGGTGGCTGACTTTGTATATTTCTCCTTTCTTTTCAATTTGAGAAAATTTCTTTGCAATTCACTTTGAAAAGGAAATGAATATTTCTCCCTCAGACTTATCTCTCTCTTCTTTTCAATTTATTTTCAATTTTTCTGTGTGCTTCTCACAGTGTATGCATAATCTCTCTTTCATTTTGATATTCATCTCCATTTCAAATATCTCCCACACAAAGAACAAAGAAATGAGTAAAGTAACTGAGAGAGCATTTTGTTTTTCCCTTCATATGGTTGGTTACTTTTTGTCAATTAAATGAAAAGTGAAGAATAAGATAAGATTTTCTTTACCCATTTGCCATCATCATCAAAGCTATTTACCTCATTTTTGTTCACACACACACAACTTCATTTTGTTGGATTACACTCATTTGAGAAAATAGCAAAATTTTATTAGAAGAATAGCAAACACGAGCATTTCATGTGTTTTGAATTTTCATTAACCCTAAAATCTCCTCGCCTGCTTTTTAGTTAAACTGTAACTAATTTTGAAATATGCAAAATTTTAGCATAAATATTGATTTTCTCCTACATTATCTTAACACACTTTTTTTCCTCCAAATATTGGATTTATATCAAATCTTTATTTTCAAATTTTACTTTATCCAAATTTTCATTTTTCAAAATTTCATCGTTATTCTACTTTTATTTTTGTATTTCATATATATATATATATTTATAATATTTAATCTTATTTTTTCTCTTTTCCTATTCATCTTCTTCCTTTCTCTTCCTCTTCAACCTACGGCCACACCACCGTCTCTTTTCTTCCTTCTCTTTTCATTCTCCAATCAACTTCACCACCGTCTTCCACCTACATCGAACGTCAAGCAAATTTTGTCGTATCGTCGCATCACCGTTAGCCCGAGTCACTCCGGTTCCGTCACGCCATGTATGTTTAGATTTGAATTGTTTGGTTATTTGTTGCACCGATCCGTCTCCGTTAGAATTTGATTCTCCACAATTTGGGTAAGTTATGGAATTTACATATAGAGTGAATTGAATGGATTAAATTGTTTGTGGAAGTGATTGATTTCTCTTCAATTATGTTTAGGTCGGTTCGTTGCACTTTAGTTTGAAAAAGAAGCTTAAGTAAGGTTATAAGCTAAGGGATTCTCTACTACTGGACTCACCTATAGTTTTGAATTGTGCTGTCTGTATAGTTACCTCGATTGAGTAAAGATGTCGAAACGATATATATACGTATGAATGTAGACTTGATGTTGAATGCATATTGTGATTGTCTGGGAATATATATATATATAAATATGTATGGATGTAGACAGGACGACAATTGTAGATTGTGTTTGTATGGAATGTGGATGTGTGAACTTGTGATTGTCGTTTAGATTGGGTGTATGTTATACTAAAGTATGGTTGTGTACTGGTGAATTGAGGGGTGTTATGACTATATAGTTTGATTGACTGATGTATTGATATGTTACTGGCGGACATTGGGCTAAAGTGAGATAAGTTGACTATTAGGGTGTTCAGTGAAAGGATTATATGTTGAAGTAGTTGGTTACTATGAATGAGTTTTAAGATGTTTAGAATGGATTGAGGGGAAAATTGTTAGATTTCTATTGGGTAGTTACCTTGCAGGTGTCCTACAGGATCACCACCTGATATGTGCATCCTTCGATAGCACTAGACTGATATGTGCATCCTTCGGGAGCATTAGACTGATATGTGTTTCTGCGGAACACTAGACTGATTTATGCGTCCTTTGAGGCGTTAGACTGATTATGTGTATCCTACGGATCACAAGACTGTGACTGTGCAGGGTACCCCAATAGGAAGTTAACAGTTTCTTTTTCCCCTAACGGGACGAATAACGGGTCTCTTATTGGGTATGTTTATACTCATCCTTTCATGTTTAACTATTTTAGGCAAAGGTAACAAATGAGGTAGACTGACGAGGGACAAGAAGGAGACGTGATTGCCATAAGGGAATGTCCTTCAAATGCTTCTGCTTTATGTTTCTTGTTTTCCTTTGTACATGAGGTTGTTTAAAAATTTTGTGATGGAACTGAGTTTACGAACTGTTGTTTTGTGAATAGTACTTTAAAGTTTGGATATTTGAAATAGGGCCCGAACTTAAGTTTGTTTTCTTTGATCGTATGATTTCAAGTGAATTTTACTATATTTTGTGTCAATCAAGGTCTCTTTGTCAAAATTAATGACTTCAACTTAGTTAGAAAAGTTGGGTCGTTACAACAAATTTTAAGTATTGATGTAAGAATTATGTACTTCATTATAAAGGTCGATAGCTTACAAATATTAACACGATCGTGTACCGATAACAAGACGATTGTTTACACTATTCAATACGATCACCAATATCATATGATCGTGTACCCATGTCAACACGATAATTTATTTTAATCAATATTATCATTTACCGTTCTTAAATGTTCGTTTATCACGGTTAATAGGATCGTTTAATGTATATTATTTCATTGCACGATCGTTTACTTATTCTTGCATTGTGTTTAGTATTATCATTTTGTACATTTTATTCTTTTATTCAGTAATAAATGTATATCTATGTCTATCTATTTCTTTCTATCACAATTAAATACTTAATTTTATTTTATTTATTTTTTTTACAGATTATAATGTCTTTTCCTATTGTTGTTTTTTACGGAGGTCAATGGAATGGATGTAATATTTATGAGAATTACTTAGTTGCTGAAATTTTGGTAGGTGTCCGAGTCAGCTTTAATTCTCTAGTTGATTTAATATGTGAACAGATTCAATTGGATGGATAAGTAGAATTATCTGTTTTACTTGATTTTGGTAAAAGCAAGGTCCAACTGTGGTGCCAGTAAAGAAAGACAATGATGTGGCTTGGTATTTATCTTTTGCTAAAGATGCAACTAATATACATCCATTAGTTGCTCATGTAACTGTTGATTTTTTTTAGAAGGTCTTCTTCTTCTTAGAGAACTACCTGTAGCTACCATGCTTAGTTCAATTAGAGATGTATTGCAAAAGTGGTTTGATGAAAGAAGTAAAGCTACTTTTACAATGAAGAGTTGTTTGACTTCTTGGGCTGAGAACGTGTTGCATTTAGAATAACATGAAAAGTCAAGAATTTTATTGGTAATTTTTTTTTTTTTTTTAATGTTTGTATCTCAGGTAGATATAAATAGATTGCTATTTTTGTCCATTCGATAGAGAAATATAACAATTTATGTGTGCTTGTTTCAGATATATAGAGATAGATAGCTATCAATGTCTATTTGTCTCTATTTGTGCATGCTTTTTTTTTTAATTTTTCTATATTTGTTTTATGTATTAGGTTGATCCAATTAGTATGACTGAATAGAAAGTAATGGATGATACAAAATGATAATGTGATTTATTTATATTGGTTCTAATTTGAAATATTCAAATTTACTTTGGAAATTAGTATAATTAGTATAATATATAATGATACATTATAATATAAAGTTTATATTTAATGAAACTTTATTATATAAATTTAATTTTAGATAAAGTTCAAAATTAATTTATGAGAAAATATTTGAATGAGTTCAAATATTAATTTAATGTGGATTTGTTTCATATTAAAACTATTAATTATGAGATAAAGTTATATTTGAATATGATTCAAATTTAACTTAAGTTAAATATAAAATATTTAATTTAGTTATTAATTAATTGAAGAATTAATTAATAGTTTAGTTTAATATTATTTAATTAAATTTGATTTAATTAAATTAATATAAAACTATGGGTATTGGAGAGATATTCATTCAATAAGATTTAAATGAAATATTAATTAAATATGATTTAATTAATTATTAACTAATTGATTAATGGTTAATTAGTTAGTTGATTTGAAACTTCTATTAATTTAATATTTTTTAAGTTAATAGAATCCTATGATTTTCTCCTACCCCGTCTCCTACTCAATGAAAGAAAGAGAGTTATAAATATGTAGAAGAAAAACATCTTTTCTTAACCAAAATAAAATCGATGATTTTCTTTTCTGCAAAATAGATTGTAACGACCTAATTTTTCGAATTAAGCTGAAGTTATTACTTTAAGACTAGATTCGTCTTTAACCATAAGACTTTATAATTTAAAAAATATATTTTTTAACAACATTAAAGAGTTTTTATTCGGCTCTATTTCAAATAAAATTTTGAAAGTGTAAAAGTATCGATAATAAAGAAAGTTCAAGAACATAAAAGTCGTTCAATCATGAAACCCAAAACAGTCTCAATTACTAAAGAAAACCAAAAAAAAAAAAAATATAAAGTAAAAGCAATTTGAAGGACATTTCCCTATGGCAGTTTCGCGGAAAAAGATTAAACATAAAAGGGTGAGTATAAACATACCCAGTAAGGGACCCACTACTGATCCTGTTTAGAAGAAAAATAAAATTGTTAACTTCCTATTGGAGGTGCCCTGCACTTTAAAAGTCTTGTGATCATGTAGGAATACACATAAGCAGTCCAATGCCCTAAAGGACACAAATACTAGTCTAGTGCTCTGCAGAAAGCACATGTCAGTCTAGTGCTCTCGAAGAATGCACATGTCAGTCTATTGCTCTCGAAGAATGCACATGTCATTCTAGTGCTCTCGAAGAATGCACAACAGGTGGTGATCCTGTAGGACACCTGCAAGGCACACTACCCAATCGACAAAGCTAACAATTTTCCCTTAGTCCATTATAAACATTTAATCAATCCATTCCTAGTATAGTCAAACTACTCCATCATATCATCAATCCAACTTAACACACTTACGTTCAATCTATTCAATCTATCACAAAATCAGTTGATACTATAACAACACACCAGACAGTCAAGATATATATATATATACATAACACCTTTCTCAGTTTACAAATACATTATCCATCGTATCTACTTCTATACCAGTAAGTTTACAAACACTAACTGTTGAGTTTCTACAGTAGATTCTTGAAGATGTGACTCTTGAACAGATGGATTCTCATGGATGATCACATGTTTGTTATTTTGATGGTCATCATTCTTGTCTAGATTGTGATGACTAGAATCATCACGAAGATCATCATACATGTTGTTAATATCATCAAACAATTGATTCTGATTCTAGTATAGAAAGAAAAAAGGATAATAAAAAAATAGTTACAAAATGATCGTGTATCCTTAAGCAAACAATCGTGTAGAATATCTAAACGGTTGTTTTACCAAGGGTGATCGATATTTTAGATGGGATATGCGATCGTTCATATGTGATATGTGATCGTGTAAAGATATATCAAACCTTTGTTCTGTCAGAAGTCGTGCTAAGAAGAGTTGAAAGCTTGTAATAAGATCCATCAAAACTGAAAGATTTTACATCAACACGTTCCTGACACAGTAATGCAGTATCAATGAGCATCAAATTACGTGAGATACGTATTAGAAAATATCTAACTGCTCAGTTAATTTTTTATGGACATCAAATCACCTTTTTTCAAGCTTAAGGAAGGAAATGTCGACACTATATATGTCAGAGTTGTGCATTGCAATGGAAGTGCCAACACGAGGTGATACATGTGTGTCTGGGATGTAAATGCCACTCCCCGACTAGGACCAACATAGACTTAGGGAGAAAGCATGCTAGGAATTGGAGTTGTGTCCTCAATTTCTTCAAGGGACTTGAGCATTTCTTCTTACACTAGAATGTCTCCTGTTCAGAGAGTTTATAGGATTTCTCAAGGCCATTTTTGCATACTTAACAGCTCTTGACAACGGTAGAGAGTCTAACTCTACACTTTCAAGGGGTTCCAACTCCACCACTCGCTGAGCCAAAGATAGAGACGAATCATTA
The DNA here is from genome assembly GCF_000004075.3 of Cucumis sativus. Lineage (NCBI taxonomy): Eukaryota > Viridiplantae > Streptophyta > Magnoliopsida > Cucurbitales > Cucurbitaceae > Cucumis > Cucumis sativus. The sequence goes on along the minus strand of NW_022279513.1, from coordinate 111,704 downwards.
ATGATCCAGTAAGCAACATGAAACCTTGTAATTTTGGGGTTAACGGTAGTCCCTCCCATTACTAGCTCAACACTTAAACGGAGTCTCCTCTATAAAATATAAAATAATACAGACACAAATAGTGAATGAAATCTTGTGACGTAACAAACACAAATTTTAGGTATACTGCAATTTGACTAAATATTGAACAAGAAAACCCAAGGGAATACACAAAAATCCAACGTTTTTAGGGGTCAATTTGGAAAATGGCAAAACTACTTTTTCTTTTCAATTTTAGCAAACAACATTTTTTGCGCGTGCATGGTATTTTATAAAATACCAAAATATTCAACTTCTCCAACTATAATTATTTTGTTTTTACGTTATAATTAATTTATGTTATGTATTTATCAACTTTTAATTAATTTTTACTTGAAATAGATACATTAACTCATATCATAACTTTTCTCTTAAAATCTCAGGACTCAATTAATTAATTCAATATTTTAATAACATTATTCAATCTTATTAATTTCAAAATAATCTAATTGAATTTGAATTTCAAAATAACCAAATTGAATTTCAAAATTACAAAATTATTATTTTCTAGAATTTGAGAATCTCAACGATAGATTTTATATTAAAATAAACTTATCTCAAAATAATTTTAATGACTTGAATATCAAGATAATTAAATTATTATTTTAAAAATTGGAAGAAAAGCACAAAAAGCGCACACGCCCACTCACGTACACACGCACGCGCGCGTATACGCACACACACGCACACGCACACGCACAAAAGCGCACACGTGGACACTCACACCCACGCACACGTAGACATACACACCCACGCACACGTGGACACGCGCATACGCACACACGTACGCACTCACGCACACGCACGCACACACGCACATATGCACAAAGATGTATAAATGAATTAAAATTAAAAAATAACTACAATAATTTGACTTACTAACGTTAATTAAATTATAATTTCTATCAATATTGGTTTAAAAGTGTCATTAATGTAATTATTTCAATATAATGCACTCTTATCCAATTTTACGAACAAAAAACAAGTCGAATATGTACCATTAGATGACACTCTTTGTCATAAGAGATATAGCAACGTTTTTATGGGTCATTTTGAAAAATGGCAAAACTACTTTTTCTTTTAAATTTTAGCAAATAGAATTTTTTACACGTGTCCATGATATTTTATAAAATACCAAAATATTCACCTTCTCAAACAGTAATTATTTCGTTTCTACGTTGTAATTAATTTATGTTATGCATTTATTAGCTTTTAATTATTTTTTACCTGAAAAAGATACATCCTTTTTCTTAATATCTCGGGACTCAACTAATTGATTCAAGATTTTAATTTTATTCAATCTTACTAATTTCAAAATAACCTAATTAAATTTCAATTTCAAAATAACAAAATTATTATTTTTCGAAATTTGAGAATCTCAACGATAGATTTTGTATCAAAAATAACTTTAATTGAATTTCAAAATTAAAAAATATTAACTTGTTCGCACACAAGCACACGCGCACACGTGCACAACGCACGCACACACACGCACACACACCCATCCACACACGCACACGCACACGCACATATGCACACACGCACAAAGATGTGTAAATTAATTAAAGTTAAAAACAAATACATTCATTATGTTCAGAAAGAGTTTTAAACCATGTTCATTTGACTTAATAACATTGATTAAATTATAATTTCTATCAATATTGGCTTAAAAGTGTCATTCGTGTAATTATTTCAATATAATGCAGTCTTATCCAATTTTACGAACAAAAAACAAGTCAAATATGTACCAGTAGATGACACTCTTTGTCATAAGAGATATAGCAACGTTTTTATGGGTCATTTTGAAAAATGGCAAAACTACTTTTTCTTTTAAATTTTAGCAAATAGAATTTTTTACACGTGTCCATGATATTTTATAAAATACCAAAATATAAACCTTCTCAAACAGTAATTATTTCGTTTCTACGTTGTAATTAATTTATGTTATGCATTTATTAGCTTTTAATTATTTTTTACCTGAAAAAGATACATCAACCCATATCATAACTTTTTTCTTAATATCTCGGGACTCAACTAATTGATTCAAGATTTTAATTTTATTCAATCTTACTAATTTCAAAATAACCTAATTAAATTTCAATTTCAAAATAACAAAATTGTTATTTTTCAAAATTTGAGAATCTCAACGATAGATTTTGTATCAAAAACAATTTTAATTGAATTTCAAAATTAAAAAATATTAACTTGTTCGCACACAAGCACACGCGCACACGTGCACAACGCACGCACACGCACGCACACACACTCATCCACACACGCACACGCACACGCACATATGCACACACGCACAAAGATGTGTAAATTAATTAAAGTTAAAAAAACAAATACATTAATTATGTTCAGAAAGAGTTTTAAACCATGTTCATTTGACTTAATAACATTGATTAAATTATAATTTCTATCAATATTGGCTTAAAAGTGTCATTCGTGTAATTATTTCAATATAATGCGGTCTTATCCAATTTTACCAACAAAAAACAAATCGAATATGGATCAGTAGATCTACACTCTTTGTCATAAGAGACATAACAACGTTTTTAGGGTCATTTTGAAAAATGACAAAACTACTTTTTCCTTTGAATTTTAGCAACTAGCATTTTTTGCACGTGCATGGTATTTTATAAAATACCAAAATATCAACATTCTTCAACTGTAATTATTTCGTCTCTACATTGTAATTAATTTATGTTATGCATTTCTCAGCTTTTAATTATCTTTTACTTGAAATAGATACATCAACTCATATCATAATATTTTTCTTAATATCTCGAGACTCAACTAATTAATTCAACATATTAATAATTTTATTCAATCATACTAATTTCAAAATAACCTAATTGAATTTGAATTTCAAAATAACAAAATTGAATTTCAAAATAACAAAATTGAATTTCAAAATAACAAAATTGAATTTCAAAATAACAAAATTATTATTTTTCGGAATTTGAGAGTCTCAACGATAGATTTTGTATTAAAATAACCTTAATTGAATTTCAAAATTAAAAAATATCAACCTGTTCACTATCTTTATCTCAAAATAACATTAATGCCTTAAATATCAAGATAATTAAATTATTATTTTAAAATTGGAAGAAACTCAACATTAAAAATATTAACTTGTCGGACACAAGCATAGAAGCACTGCGCACACACGTACACATGCACACTTACACACACGCGCGCACACGCACACCTACACACAGACACCCACAGACGCACGAACCCACGCACACACACATGCACACGCGCACGCATGCACACACACACCTATCCACACGCACACAAGCACACACACATGCACAAACGCACACACGTGTACGCACAAACCTTATCTCAAAATAGTTCCTATTTTTGCTGACAGTTTATTTTTTGCCATCGATAGAGGATCTTCCAATAGACCTACGTGACGGTGTGTGTTGACAGCTTAATTTTGTTGGCAAAAGAAAAGTTGATTAGTTTTTGAAGATTTACTGACGATATTTGTCATCGACAAAGGGTAAATTTCTTGTAGTGCATGTACATCAAACATATCAAATTTGTTAAGTGTACCAATGAAGTATAACAAGTTTATTAGTGGTGTATCACGTGTATCAAACTTATTAGTGAAGTCTTTAAGTGTATCAAACTAATCAAGTGTATCAAGGCCTCAGGGGTATCAAGTGTATCAAGAAGAATCAAGTGTAACGAGAAGTATTATGTGGAACGAGAAGTATTATATGTATGAAGATGTTTCAAGTGTGTATCAAAAAGTATCGAGTGTATCAATGAGTACCGAGTGCATGAATTGTATCTATCAAATGTATCAAGTGTATCAGTAAGAAGTATCAAGTGTATCAAGGGTATTAGGTGTATCAGACGTGTATAAGGTGTATCAAATATACATCAATAACGAGGGCATTTGTGACATTTTACCTCTTGATGTGTGAGTTGGTCTTTGTTTTTGTCATTTTCTCAAATAATAAAGTATGTGTTCTATGGACTTAATTATTATAACTTATTTTGCCATTTTCGCAAGTGTCCCTTAATTGTAATACATGTATATGTGACATAATCTAATCAAACTAACTCATAAATGGACTTAATGTATCAAGAGGTATTAGGTGTATCAGACGTGTATAAGGTGTATCAAATGTACATCAATAACGAGGGCATTTGTGACATTTTACCTCTTGATGTGTGAGTTGGTCTTTGTTTTTGTCACTTTCTCAAATAATAAGGTATGTGTTCTATGGACTTAAATATTATAACTTATTTTGCCATTTTTGCAAGTGTCCCTTAATTGTAATACATGTATATGTGACATAATATAATCAAACTAACTCATAAATGGACTTAATCTATCTCATGGACCACGAATTCTTCAATTACTTGCAAATTTGGTGAGTTCCTTCAAATGGTGGGCGGAGAGCTTAATTTTGAGAGAGAGGAAAAGTCGTGAAGAGTATTTGCGAGAGAGGGGGGAACGTCGCCAGAGAGCATTTGCGAGAGAGCTAAAGACAGCGACGATGTGGGATGAAGTAAGGTTTTTTTCGGTCATTGTTCACAAGTGGGATGAAAGCTTCGAATTATTTGTTTTAAATCAAAAAACGTATGATTGAAGGAAAACATTGATTTTTATTAGGGTAATTTTTTAATGACACATAATTTATGCCATTATTTACAATGCCAAAATTTTGTCAAGAAAACTCAATTTGTGTCACAAAAAAATTTGTATTTTTATTTTTTTAACGACACATTTTATTCCCTCATATCCCTTTTTCTTGATTTCAAGTGTCATTAAAACTTATATTTCTAAATAAATTTATTCGACGAAAGTGGCTAGATTGGTGGGTTTGACGGCGAAGGCTTGTTGTGGGAGCAACGACAACAGTGGTTGGAGTGTGGAATCGACGACGGCAAGTGGCAAAAAATTGGGGGCAAGGGTTCTTCATAACGACTCGATAGCCCACTTCGAATTTTTTTGAAATTTGAGGTTTTTTCATTTGAAAATTTTTTTAATGACAAAAAAATTGACGTTAATTAATGACGCAAAATTTGTGTTGAAATAAATTAAATTGTGTCAATATGATTGTTTTAAGAAATAATCCATATTTATATTTTCAACAACACAATGTACCTCATCCCACCTCTTTTTTCTTTTATTTTCAACGACACAATGTCTTGATTAAAATCCATTTTTCTAGTAGTGACTGAAAAAAAAACTGGACAGAATCATAATATCTTTGATAATTAAATCACCAGTTGGTTTGAACATATATAATCTTGGATCTATTCTATTATGATATGACCATGGTACATCATGAACATACATTGACTAAAAAACTTAAATTGATGAGTGAATGTAATAAATTTAATATTAATTATATGATCAATACTTTACACATGTATATTGGTATATCAGTCAATAACAGTAGTAAGACAAATTATAAAATATAAGGGATAAAAGTCCTACACATGCATGTATGGTATACTCTCTTGATAGCAAAATGCATTTATGTCAACTCATGTTTGAATGCATTTATGTAGGAAATTCAATAAAATAATTAAGAAACCTTGCAATATGTGAGAGATATACGAACTTCAAACAAATTTTACAAGTTTCAGCAAAAATTTTCAAACAACTTTTAAAGTTTAAGCAAAAAGTAACCGTAGGTAGGAAGGGGAGCAAAAGTGGGGTCTCGAATTAATTCTGAAAAATTAGTAGGCTTTCAAAATTTAGGTTCTAGAAGTAGAATTATTGCAGAAAAATAAATAATTGCATCATTCAAATTGAATCAGACATATCAGGATGTATATATTCTCCACAACGTATAATGGAGTATAAACATAAAGTTTCTATATACAAAGCTATGTATCTCTACCCTTGACTTCTCTTTCTCTCTTTCTACCTTTTTTATCCTTTCTTTCTTCCATTCACTCAATACACTTGCAAGAACCTTCATTTTTTTGTATTTAAATTTTCTTGGCACCATCCTTTTTTTTAATTATCAAGGCTTTGTTATTGTGTACCAGTATTGTGTCGTGCCTCCTTCACTTCTCATCATCATTTTCATGTCACATCTCTACCTTGTCAATTTTCGTTTTTCACTCAGCTTTCTTTCTTCTTTTGTCTTCACTACTTTCTTCGCTCCTTCTTCTCAAGCTCTAACTTTTGCTATTATCAACCAGTCTCAAATGACCATTGGAAAACCTATAGCCCACTGAGAGGCAGCCAATATAGTAATGTCTCTAATGATAAACTCCAATGAAATCAAAAGTTCTTCTTTAAGATTTGGAAAAATATATTAGATAAACCCGGACGTGGTGAACGCGGTGAACGCAGACGCACGGACGGTGAACACGGCAGAAGTTAGAGATCCTCAGAGAGAACTTGGCATTTTCGAATGCGGTAGAGACAAGTCTAGGGCTTCAAAGGATTCAACCCAATATTTTCTTTATATATATATATATATAATATATATTATATATATATAAATATATTTAATAACACTTGACGTTTTCAAAAACGTCAAGAAAAACGATCTTACTTAACGTCTAAAAAAACATCAAGAAATTTAAAAAATAACTCTCTCTGGCTTTTTATAAAAATTCTTGACGTTTTAAAACATAAAGAATTTTTAAGATATTTCTTGACGTTTTTAAAATGTCAAGTAAAAGTACATATTACTTGACGTTTGAAAATTTTGAAGAATATTGAATATATAAACATTCTTGACGTTTAAAAATGTCAAAATTTTTATAGATATTTCTTGACGTTTTTAAAACGCCAAGAAAAAATACATATTAGTTGATGTTTAATAAACGTCAAGAAATCTGAAAATTGACCTACCCGCCTTTTCGTAAAAATTCTTGACGTTTTATCTTTGGAACTACTCCTTTCTTGACGTTTTTTTTGAAAAAAATGTCAAGAAAGAAAAACAACAAACGTCAAGAAAGGCCTTTTTTGTAGTAATGACATACATAAATATATATATATACATATATATATATATATAATGAATTAAAATGGTTTTGTTGCTTTACTGTTTTACTCTATAAAGGAAGAGCATTATAAATATATTATTGAGGAAACATTTTTTGAAATGACTGGTTTTGGAAGTGTCATTAGATTTTTAGTTAGTTAAGCACATTTTCCTCCCAAATAGTAGTCGAAATACAACTTTTTTTAAGAAGAAGAAACCGAATCATTCAAACTAAGATAATCCTAGGATAAGAGTCATTATCTATTAACATAGAGCTAAAGTTACAAGGTTGAAGGCTAGAGGGAAGCCCGAAACAACCTAATCTAACAAAGCTTAAAGTTAAGAGTTGGTAGTAACATCATATTGGTTACAAGATGAATGACGCCTAGACCAAACTCCGATCAAGTTACATATGTCTTCCCACAAGTAAACAATAAACCTTGATTTATCCTTAAAAATTCTATTGTTTCTTTCTATCCAAACAGTCCAAAGTAAGCCAGTTATGGAGGGAGGAATACACATTAGAAAGCTCAGTTATGGATGGAGGAATACACAACTTTTTCTCATGGTCATTTTCCTCGTGGGCATTATCTTCATGTTTCTTCTTATTCCGACTAAAATACAAGCACAAATTATTCTTCGCCTTCGTATAGGTTTGTTTGAAGAAGATTAAAAAAGTCCTTAATTTATCTCGACACTTCCAAAACCAGAATATAATACCCGTGCTACATAAATCCCTCTTTCCAAATAGTCAAACATGAACTATCCATGAATATCTTGAATAAACAAGAGAAACCCTAACTAAACCCAAATAGAAAATACGCTGCAATCTAAAATATACTTAAAGAAACAAAAAGAAGTTTTAATGATGTGGGTTTTTTACTGATCTTCTTCAACAACAAAATAACTCAACGCCACAGTTCAATTTTTCCTTCCACGAATTGGTTTTTAAAGAGTTTTCACCGCGAATTTATCTTTTTGGTTCAACAAGTAAACAACATGTGAATCCCCAAATGCAAGGTTTTATTAAAAAATTAAAATATAATTTTTTTAAAAAAATTATAATACCTAATTTTTTTTTATATATTTATAACCTAATTTTCTGTCATTGCATACTTGAGAGAAATATATTTTCAATTAGCATAATAACCTTTATATAGTAAATTAAATTTGTAGAATGAGAAAAGACCTTAGATCCAAAAAAGTTATTTATTTATTATTGGAGTGAATTGTCTAATTAATGTAGTTAATGGATGGTTTTGTAACCATAAAAATAATGAAAATAATTTTCTAAAAGAATGAATGAAAATTTGGAAAGTTAAAAGGTTTTAGGAATTAAAAAAAGGGTGTAACATTATAAAAGACTACCAAATATACTGTAAGAGACATGCATTAAAGAAGCTAAGGCATGCATACTACCAAATATACTATAAATAAACCAGAATTCTTTTTAAGAAATTAAACAACTAATTAAATATAAAGAAGAAAGATTAGAAAATGAATGATCAAACAAACTATGACTCATTTATTTTTGACAGGTTCGGCCAGTATCACCTGACAATTCATTTTCACCAAGAGAATAAACATGAGTAGCCTTGGAATCAAGTTCCTCCGATAAAAGCCACGGAGTTGATGGGTTAGAGACAGAACCAGAATTTGAGTTCAACGATCTGGATGGAAAATTCTGAAACTAGCAGCAACAAGAAGTTAAGATAACGAATTATTTTCAATATAGAAAGGCTAATTGTAAGAAGTTGTTAATGAAGTGTCCAAATGCATTATGGTAATATTGGGTGCAGATTGTTTGGAAGTTTTATCCGTGTGCTGTGAAGCACCACAGAGTTGAAGCATATGAAACCAGTGTTTATCTGACAAAAAATAATGTCATGATCATTGCCTTTCCATTCCATAAATTTATGGATAGCAAAAGAAAGAGAACTCTCAACACATGAATCACCATAAAGACACACATGACAACATTATTTTGGATGAAGTTCTAATATTGCAACCATGGAGGAAAAATCAGCAAATCTTAAATAGATGTAGTAGTCCAAATGATAAAAGTTTGTCTCAAGATAATATTTCAGTAACTGCAGATGCATTGTGCTGAATCTAACTCTTGTGTTTCACGGTAATGAACAAGGACAATGTGTTCAAAGGTCCTGAACAAAAAGCAGAAGCAAGTCATAATTATATAAGTAGAACACGATATACTGCCACTGTCTAATTTCATTTTTCTTTGCTTGTGGCATGATGGGGATAGACCCCACTGAAACAACTGGTAGCAAGCAATTTAACAATTTTCTTTCAACCATAACATACTTATCTAGGAGCCAATAACCCGCGAACAAAGGTTGGGCTATCTAGTCCGTGGCATAGTATACATGTATCCTTTCTACATTACCAACCTGCTGAAGAGAAAGAAAAGATTATCAAAGCACACCTTTCCTTGGTTATTAAGGCTGTAAAAGAATGAAAATTACCATAAATCTAAACATAGTTAATATTAGACCATTGAACAACTTATAGATTCAAAAGGAAAGACTCAAACCACCAATAGACTGGTTAATCATTTAAAATGATCTCCAACAACATGATACGCAGTATATCGTGCTAGATCCATAATTACCAGATGTGGACTCCTATGGTAATTTCATTGATGATACGCAGCTAGTAGGCAAGATTATGAAATGAAGACGGTATGTGAGACGATTGAAAAGATCAAGATGATAAAATTATAGGGATTTGAATTTATATCTTAAGAACACCAGAGTCAAATGCTTAAGATGATTAACTGTGTTAAATTTAACTCTATAATATATAAATTATTAGCAAAAACAGTAGAAATTACTTCAAATTTGTAGAGAGAACATATAAATTATATTCTAGAGAAAGAGCATCTGAATTATATTCTACAGAAACACGAGCCCATAGTATATGTACTGAGTAGCAATGACAGTGAAAAAGGGAATAGTAAGTAACTAATCTCATAAACCCCTTTCTCACATCTAACCAAGTTCTTTCACAACATGCAAAAGCATCAAAATATTTAAGAAAACTTCCAATATTGCATTTGGAACTCATTGATTGACTTCAACGTTTAAGAGTCCTAAAAGACACAGCTTACTTTCTCACCTCTCACCACTAAACCTATGGCAACATCTTTTTATAAGATATTAAGCTAATCTTTAGATTGTTTACCGAATAATCGTCTATTGTTTTGTAATTGATCCCACCAAGCGCTTACGCCACCTTGAAGTTTGAGAGCAACTAATCGAACCTTCTTGTGTTCGGGTGTATTGGCATAGTCGAAAAAAATTTCTACGTTCTTGATCCAATCAAGAAACTTCTCCACGTCCATTTGACCATTGAAGGTAGGGAGATCCACTTTCATACGTATTTCTTGATCTTCTTGAAAGTATGGTCGAAGTCCAAGCCTTTGTTGAGGTTCTTGATGAATGTTCAGCAAGTTGTTCATCGGAAGAGTCAGAATCGTTTAAGAAATTTCCAAGTACGTTGTTTCCATACAATCGATTATTGTTGATGTGAATAGGTTGATTTCTTAGTAGTTCTTGGTTTACAACAGGGTTTATTGGTTTTTCTTGTCTTTCTTGGTTTGCTGCAATTGGGTTTCTTGGGGGCTGAATTGCTTCTTCTAAAGGTTGGACATGAAATCGGGTAAAAAGGTTTGTTAATTCTACTAACGATTGCTGTATATTCGATTGCCCTTTTCGAAGTTCTTCAATAGCTTGTTCTACCAACTGCAAGCGTTGGTTGAAGGAGGCTTCCGCGTCCATGGATAAGAGTGGTAGGATCCAAGTTTTTTTAGGGAAGAGTGAGCTAGGATCACGCTCTGATACCAATTGATGCAGTAATTGCAAAGCTAGAAATCTTTATGTATAATGCCTCTTTTTTTATGTCTTATTAATGAAAATGAGAAGCTTTTTTATAGGCTGGAGATTACAAGAGTTGTTAAACTAACTTGGGGTTGAGTTAGTTTAACTTGGAGTTGAGTTAGTTATAACTAACTCAAGATACAAAATTGGTAATTCAAATAACTAATCCTAAACTATAAAAATGGTAATTCAAACCCCTCCTCTAGGATAAAACTCAAGAAACATCAAGAAGGTAGATGTTCTACATCAAAGTGTAGAGAACGATTCAAAATCCTTGGTGAAAGGAATGAATGTTAACTAATGTGTGTTTATGTGAAATTGTTATGTTATGAGTATGTTAAGGATAAAGAATGGTTTATGCGAGATAAAATTATTTGATGTTGTTTATGCGAAATGATGTCTATGAAAAGGTATTGCGAAAAGGATTTCATAAAACCTTAGTCTTTTAGACATTCTTTCAAAAATTCATCTTCCAAGATGAGGTGTTTAGGCCAAGTAGAGAAGAAGGTTGAAGGATTTGCAGCGAGATGACCAGACGTTTTGAAAATAGTTAAGCATTGGTTGTTTGGTCAAAGTGTTGTAATTATGTATCAAACACATGTTATTAATAAACATCTTGGTAGGTATTTATTATACTAAAGTCAAAGTGTTGGACTTTAGTATTGCATGGACATACAATTTTGAATGAAAAATCCTTATAAATGGGGCCTTTGAACTCATTTGATGGGTTGGCTATTATATTTGGGCTTTCACACCAAATGGAATTTCTTTTTCTTATTTACTTAAAAAAAAAAGAAAATTTACCACGCCCATTTTTTTCATCTATTTCTCTCGTCCGGTTCTTTCATCCAACGGGTCCCACAACTCGATTATGAGTCTAGAGGATACTAAGTCAAACTTAGTGGTTGTTCGAATAAAACGCAGCTTCAAATGTAAGTATTCTAAAAACCTTATTTTTTGGTTTAGTCTCGTTAACTAAGCCCAATTAGGGTAGAATTTCGATTCTTTTTCTGTTGTGCATGTCTTAGTTCTATCAGTAACTCCTTTCAGGGTGATAGCTCTCATCAGCAGACTTTCCATTGCTGGTTTCTTCCTTAGTCATCATTGTATTGTTGTTTTCCACAATAGATAGGGTGAGTTGCAGTTTTACATGAAATGCACTGCTCAACCCACACTCTTTTCTCACTAGTTCCTTATTCTCAATCTTCAACGCAAATTTCATCATCTGGGCCAACCCAATCGGTTCCACGGTTTCCACTTCCATTTTTATTCATGGGCTAAGCCCAATCATCAAAGTCTCCTCTAACACTACCGTTTGAAGAAATGCTACCAGAGCTAAATATCGATCAAATCGGTTGCGGTATTCTTCTACATTCATTTCTGTTTGATTGAGAAAAATCTTCCAACCAAAGTTCCTTCTCGAATTGATCGAAACTGTACAAGCATTCGTTCTTTCAGGTCAGCCCAATTCTTAAAAACTTCCAACTCTTCTTGTGCTTGGTACCAATCCAATGCCAGATCATCAAAACTAATAACGCCTGTGGTTAATTTCTCTGAATCGGTAAGATCATGTATCTTAAAGAAGCGATAGGCTCTAAATGTGAGACCCATTTCTAATTTGAGTAATGAAGTAAAATTGGCTAGGTATTAAGAATTTGGCGTTTGAATAAATCAACGAAAAGGATTAAGCGATAAAAAAATTTATGGTTAAGTATACGTTATTGCGATTCAGTGGGTAGTTCGCGAAGGAAGTTGTGCGACCCATTTCTAATTTGAGTAAGGAAGTAAAATTCGGCTAAGAATTAAGAAGTTGGTGTTCAAATAAATCCATGGAAAGATTAAGTGATAAGATCTTTTACGGTTAAGTATACTTTTTTGCGATAAGTGGGTAGTTCGCGAAAGAAGTTGTGCGATAATGTAACACCCGAACTCTAAGGTAATTAATTTAATCGGACCATTCGATATTTTTACTCTTAATTTTTGTTCGACGTCATTTTGTTGTTTTGTCTTAAAAAAAAAAGTGTTGGAAAAGTCTTTCATAATAATAATATATTATTATTATTATTATTAATTAGCATAAAAAAAAGGAAAAGAAAAAGAAATTAAAATATCTTTTTCCTCTCTCCCCTCTCTCACGCGTGCGACACCCTCTCTCCATCTTTTTCTTCTTCTCTTTCCTGTACCCTAACCCAGCCGACCATCATCTTCTCCCCTTCCCTTGCCGTTCAGATCCATGGCCTCCGCCCACCGCCGCGTGACCCTCTGCCCAGCCCCGCCGCGTGACCTCTGTCTCCGTCGAAGCCAAGTCCAGCCGTCGTCCATTCCTTTCCTCTCTTCTTCTCCGTTCGTGAAGCCCAGTCGCCGCGTCAGATCGTCGATCGATTTTGAGGCAGCGCGCACGCCTCCTTCTAGCCGCGCGTTTCCTCTTCTTCCAGCAACGTGTTTTTTCTTCTAACCGCGATTCACAAACCGACGTACACTCTAATCTGTTTGCACGATGGTTTTTGTTTAGAATCGATTGCCGCTGCCCCTATTTTTACTGAGATCCGTCGAAGTATTGTTGGTAAGATTGAAGTTATGAAATTGTAGTCGTTTTCAAAACAATTTAAGTATGGGTTGTGATGTTTTCAAGGTGTTCAAACGTTACGGATGGGTTAATTGACTAATTTGATAAATTATTCTTGAAGGTGTGAAAGGTAACCTTGGATCACTTAAATTCACAACCAATTTGTGAATTTTGATTTCGATTTCGTTTGCCCTTATTTGGATTGTTTCGTGGACGATAGTTGATTAAGGGAGCTTCCCTAACTTTGAGGTAAGGGACTTTCTACTGGACTCACCTAAAGTTTTTGAGTTGTGTTGGACTGTATGGATGATGATTAAGATGTACACGTTTGGTTGCAGACTAAATGTTTAGTGTATGTTGTATTTGACTGGAAACATATATATAAATACATTGATGTGTGAATTGATGTGGATTGCCGAAAGTATACATGTGAATGACTGAAATTATGCTTATGTGTACATGATGATATTAATAGATTGTGCTGTATAAAGATTTGGATGTGAACTAGTGAATTTGTTTCGGTTGAATGTGGATTATACTGAACTGTGGTTTGCGCTGGTAAAAATGAGGGGTGTTGTGACTTTGTTGTTTACTTGACAGATGTATTAAAATGTTATCAACGACCTTCGAACTTAAGTGAGATAGGTTGACTGTTAGAATGTTGAGTGAAAGAACTTTATATTTTGAAGTAACTGAAAGATGTCATAAATTACCGTAAAGATGGTTAGAATGGATTGAGGGGAAAAATTGTTAGTTTTATTGGGATGTATGCCTTGTAGGTGTCCTACGGGATCACCAATTTTTATGCGACCTTCGGAGCATTAGACTGATATGTGTTTCTGCAGAACACTAGACTGAAATGTACGTCCCTCGGGGCGTTAGACTGAAATGTGCATCCTACGGGATCACAAGACTGCGACTGTACAGGGTGTCCCAATAGAATGTTAACAATTTATTTTCCCCTGACGGGACCAGTAGAGGGTCTCTTACTGGGTATTTTTATACTCACCCTCCTTATGTTTAATTTTTCAGGCAAAGGTAATAAAGGCAGCAAACCGGCGAGGGGCAGGAAGGAAGCGTGACCGCCACAGGGGACACTTTAAAATTTTGCTTCCGCTTAGTGATTTATAGTATTATTTGTATTCGAACGTGAGACTGTTTAGAAAATTTTGAAGTTTTAAAGTATTCAAAGATTTGAAACTTTTTAGTTTTAAATTTTCATGTGAATTTTAGTAATTTAAAACTGGGGCCCAAACAAACAAAATAAATTTTGTTCTTTTGAGGTTTTAAATTTTAATTAACCAAGGTCTTTTGTCAAAAGTTAATGACCTCGACTTAGGTAAAAAGTTGGGTCGTTACAGATAAGAAGCGAAAAAGTCTTTGCGTAAGTTAAGAAATGAAAGTTTTGAGTGTTAGACTAGGAGTTTTGGGTGGTCTTCGCGAGAAGAACCAAGTGTTTCGTGGAGAAGAAGTCTACGAGGAAGCCTTGGAGTTTAAGTTCGTGATAAGAGTTTTATGCGAGTAAAAGTTGGTTAGTTCAGGTGGAACGTTTCTTATAATAAAAATATAATCAAGCGATAAGGTTATTCACGAGAAATGTTAAGTGGTTGAATTTATTCACGGTTTGGGTTAGGCGGGGAGCAAGGTTTGTAAAGAAAATGTCAAATCTGATTTGACATGGGTTAACATGTAAGATTAAGGATTTGAGCATGACTAGGTTAAATATTAAGGATTTGCATGACTAAGTTAGTATAAGGGATCTATAAAATAGGAGAATTTAGGTAACTAAGGAGGGGATGACGAGAGTTTTGTTGAAATGTTAAAGTGTTGTTGGTTTAGCCACGCGAAAAGATGGTTGTGAGAAGGACTTCTTTAGTGAAGTTTGGTGAGTGCTTTTCAGTCAAAAGAATTTATGTTAAGAAACTTTATTACGATTTCTCTTTACTGATTTGAAAGAAGAATTCAGATGAGAATGTTTCAGAAAGATTTCTACGAAAAGTTATGTTTTCAAGCATTATTTATAATATTAAAGCTTGATTTGATGACTATGATTTCAATACTATGTTTCTTTGAGATGATGCTAACTTTTGTGTGCACATAAAGAGTGAAGGCCACCATGGAGTGTACAAACTACATGGTAATAAGAAGCTGACTTATGCATTGAAATGAGCGTATAAAGCTTAGCGGTATAGCAACAAAGACGAATTTGTATGTTCTCAGATGTTGATACAGTAGTCTAAACGCGAGGTAATGAGACCAAGCGTAGAGAACGATTCGGGATCCTTGACAAAATGAAATGATTTTTTAAGCATAAAGAAAGGTTTATTCGAAATGAAATAATTTTTCGGTATATTTAAATGATTTGATATTATTTTTACAAAATGATTATGAAAAGGTATTGTGAAAGGTTTTCATAAAACCTTAAAGGATTTAAAAAAAAAGTGGACCATTCAACTTAATTCCCATCCACTATCCTCTTGTCCAACATGAAACTTTATCTTAGTAAAACTTCTTGATCCACTATTTTACAAAAATATTCAAAACAATACCATACTACACCAAATGTGATATTTTGGTAACACTTAAAATGGTCAGAAATACCATTTTCCTGACTTTTTTTTCATCGACCATTAAAGAAAAAGTATAGATGATGTTTCACAAAAACTTCCAAACCATTGTGTTAGTTATCGTTTTGGATGAGGGTTGGGGTAGAGCATCAATACTCAAAGGTTGTTAAGAATTAAGACCTAAGACTTGAAAACGAAACCGCCTGCCTGGTTGACAACAACACCATCCCACTAGAGTGCACAATGATGATTTATTGCATTAAGAAGAAGATGGCAGTTAACCTTAGCGCCATAATCAGAACCTCAATCCTCCCTTTGATGAAAGCACCTAAAGGTGTCATGCCTTTCCCCTCTACCACATTGAAGCTCTTTGTCTAACACTACAAGAAATGAGGACTCTCTCGATGCATAAAATCATTGGGAGATATATAAAAAGCGTCAGAAAAGGCTTTTCTGACGCACTAATATACGTCGGAACACAAGTGAGGAAAATGTATCGGGAGAGGAACTCCGATGCACAATGTTGTGCGTTGAGGGTTTCTAGACATCTTCCGACGTTGTATGAACGTCGAAGATGTTGTCAATATAGCATCGAGAGATGTCTAGGAACCATGCGTCGGGAGATCCTCTATTTTTTTTTAAAAAAAATAACTTCATTTAATTCCTAAATTCAAATTGAAAATTTTAAATTCAAACTCAACTTCAACACTTCAACCTCAACTTCAACACTTCAATCTCAACTTCAACACTTCAAATTCAAATTTCTAAAACCTACAACTAATTCAAAATTCTAACAACACTTGAAATTAAATTTCATTACTAAAACTTACAACTAATTCAAAATCTAAATACTAAAGAAATCTAAAATCTAACACCTAAAACAAATTTGAAATCTAAATACTAAAACTAATTAACTAAAACAAAACAATAACTAAACTAAACCACTTACCGATGGCGACGACGACGGGACGACAACAGGGACGACAATGGTGATGACAATGCCCTCTTCTTCTCAATCTTCCTCTCGGTCTCCCTCTCCCTCTCTCATTTTCTTTCTCTTTATGTTTCCTTTATGTAAAGAATGGAGTTAAAAAAGACAGAGAACTCCTGACGCACGACGAAAACGTCGGGAATAGCACCCTATTCATGACCTGATTTGTTAAACGTCAGAAATCCCTAAACATATTCCCACGCGATTAATGATACGTCGGGAATCCCTAAATCTATTCTCAACGTTGCTGCCACACGTAAGAGGAAGGCGTTACATACAATTAATGATCTGCCCTTCCTCCGACGGTTCCTAAGCTTTTAGCTTTTCTGCAATCACCCCTTATGCATGTTCTCAGGCGAATCTCAACCAAACCATAACACTCCATCAAAATAAAGAAGAAGAGAGACACCTCAAAACCTTAAATAAAGTTAAGGGAGAAGAATGGAATGACAGAGAAGAAGAAGAGGCTTCTCCGCTGCCACCACTACTCAAGAGGAGAAATGTCCACGATGACGCGTCTAACTCGTATAAAAAGGAAAAAAGTCGAAAGCTAGACGTGGCCATCGACCCTAAACCTCTTGCAATCTGACCCCTAACTCTCTCATTGCCTCCTCCAAAATCCAAATCCTTCAATTCCAGTCCTCATCCAAAAATTGAAACTCCCCCTCATCAATCTTACCCAAGTCCTCTCGCATGTCTATTATCCTCTCACCACCAAATCCCCCATCATTATAACAACATCCTTCACCTCACGACCTGACCGAACAAGCCCTTACCCGATCAAAAGGGCATTGTTAGCGAAGAAGAATTCCTTAGGGTTGAGGAGGAAGACCTGCATCACATTCCTCTCCCTCCGCACACTACTATACGTAATTCCAAGGAGGAAGACTTACATCTCGCGTGTAAACACCGATACCCAATAATCCTTAATTCATCTAAAGAACTCAATAGGACATTAGGGGTTGATGTTAGGAGAAAGATGGTTTAAGATTGGATAGTTTAGTTGAAGTGTTATGGAAGATGTGTTAATATTTTTAAGATGATAAAAGAAAAGTGTCATCGTAACAAAGAAAGGCCTAAAGGGTGTTCGAAAATTGGCTAAGTGTTGGCTAGGGCATGTTGCATACTCTAGGCGGCCAAAAGTGTCAAGCGAACCTCTAAAGAGACATGTTGGGTGGCCAAAGGTTGAGATGTGGTATGGCCGAAAGGTGTCAAGACAACCTCTATAAGACAAGGCTATATGACCAAGGGTATGCGCTAGGCAAGGAAGCTAAGCATCTAGGAAATGTCAAGAAACTCTAAAGAAGTTAGAACGTGGATAAGGAATGTCATGCAACAAAGAGGTGGGCTATGTGGACATAGGTCATGCGGCCAATGGGGCAATTCAACCAAATGCTAGTCAAGATGGCATGGTTTGTTGAAGGCATTGAGGGATGTTTGGGAGATTAGGCGAGAAAAAAAAGTCTTAGGCATTCTTGGCAGTAAGAATTTACTAAAGAACCCTCATAGAAAAAGGGATATGCGTCCAAGGATGACTTAAGCAATATGAGGTAAGATGTGCGGTAGAGTACAAGTGGACAACATACAAGATACCTAAGTTTTGCCAAATAAGTGTCTTGCATGAGTTGGAAAGTGGCAAGTATGGGCGTAAGAGGTGAGAAAAAAAGGTTCAACCAAAGAGCATGCAAGGATCACTATATGTACAACTTTGGACGAATTATGTTAACAATCAACTTGTGTTAATTGGGTAACTCTACTTCGAAAATCTCCTAAATTGAGTGTAGTATCAAGAGAAAGGCTACCAAGAAGAAAGGCATTGAAGTGAAGAAAGACTCAAAGGTCATTTTCAAAAAAAAAAAAAAAAAAACTTGAACAATGTAGAGTATTTTGAGCTACATAACTCAATACTTGGAATTTGTTAGTGACACTTTGTGGTAAGCTAGTGAAGACATTCTAAGTAAGTTTGTAGAAGGAATCTTATTGATTTAAGCTTCAAAGTCGAGTTAAGTTTCTGGTAGAAAAATCATATTTCTAGACAAGGCCATGGGTGGGTTGATTGCCAGGATGACAAGGTGAGATGAGCGTGTGTTTTGAGCGAAAGAGGTTATTTAGGCTTGGGACATGCAAGAAGCATGTCCTGGCATGATCAAGCAGCCTGAGCCACGCGTCATTACACACTCTATTATGAAAGTTGAGTATATTGCTACTTGTGAAGCAGCAAAAGAAGCAGTTTTGGTGAGGAAGTTCTTGCATAATTTGGAAGTTGTTCCAAACATGAACATGCCCCATCACTTTATATTGTGATAATAGTGGGGCATATTACTAATCCATTTACAAAGACTCTCATGGCTAAAGTGTTCGAGGGTCTTCTAGAAAGTCTAGATCTGCGAGTTATGTACATTAGGTAATCTAGGAAAAGTGGCAGATGTGTAATGGGTATGAGGATGCCCTAGTTTATTGTATTTGTATATACACATTTTATGTAATACACTTGTACATTTTACCATTTTCAATGTTAGAGGATTACTTTATTATGAACATCCCAAAGAGACGAGAGTTTTAGTCCAAGTGGGAGTTTGTTGGAATTTATGTCCTAAAACTCGTAGATTGTAAATATAATCCATTGACCATTGTTAATAAAGTGTTATTATTGTAATAATTGTTATTGATTATATTATTAGTTTTGTCTTAATAACTCAAATCCAATAAACTAACATCCTAAACTGTTTAATAAGTATTGAATAGTATGTAGAGACATACAGGGATCAATGTTCGAGATCAGCTTAAAGGGTCTATAGTATACGGATAAGACTGGGTACCTTTATCCTGGTAACATTATGAATACGACTCACTTTGTATTTGATACAAATACAATGATCCAATGTGTTCATGTAGTTGACATGCGAGTGAAGGTATCCTATGCAATGAGATTGCAATAGACTAGACTGTGAAATAGTAACCACTTGGTGTTACTACATTAACTAGTTAGGTTTCTATTTCACTAGGATGACCTAGATAACTTAGTCTTAATCTTGAGTGTATTATGAACTCAATGATCTTGGATGAATTTGACTTCAAATACAAACTTGGATTCCACAACCTAAACCAAAATAAAATAATATATCATGTTAAGATGGATTCACATAGCAACATTTTATCAAATGGTTGCAATGTTTCAAATAAGCAACAATTAAAATTCACATATCGATTTGGCATCTATAAATATACAAACTAAAAAGTACCTAAATGTCAATTATTTACCCAATAAGGCTAACTAAGTAACCAACGTCTAATATGTTTTGCAATGAAAAAGGTTGCCATATTGTTAATTTGGCCATATTGTGAAGGCAACCTCTTAGATGTGTTTGTGAGAAAGGAAAGAAATACCAAAATAAGTATGGACTAAGATAGTATCAAATAAAGTTAAAGTTGAATTTTAAAGCTCTATTTTTTTCAAGATAGAGAAATTTCAGCTAAAGAGGAAAACACTAAGGACAACCAAGCAAAAAAGTCTAACAAATATCAAAAGAGAACATGCAGGAAAGAAAGAATGTAAATAAGGTTTTATCCGCACCAAGCAAAAAAGTCTAACAAGTATCAAAAGCTTCATAAGTTGTACTAGAATTCAAAGCTCTAAACTCTAAAGAATGTAAATTTCTTTGAAGAAATTTGTGTATAAAGGTCACACAGTTGAAAATTCAATACCTTTTCAAGAATGTTGTTGAGAAGATTATTGTGATGAATCTTTGAATCCAAATTATGGAGACAAGATAAATAAATGAGTTCTGATTCTAACTGACTGAATGAGAGTTTAGAAAATAAGAACATTGGAGTTGAATTATCAGCATTTATTTTAATCAAACTTACGATAGCAAACCAAATTATAGAGAGAGATCAAATGCTAGGATAAAGGAATAATCTTACATTTGGTGAGTTCCCAAATGTTGTGGTAGTCACGAGAGTTATTCCACTCGAATTGTCTTAGACAAGAGGCTTCCATTCAGCAAGTACTGGTGAGAATTAAAGTGGAATGACAAACTTAAAAACACCTAATCTTTAACAAACTTTTCCGACTTTTTGCAATTATTTTTTAACACAAGATATCAAAACACACTTAAAAACCATAACAACCAATTACCATAAAACGGTGTCCAATAACAATAATTGGGTCAACCCAAACATCATCAAATTCTTGGGAAAGGTTGTGGACTAGACCTTCACCATCTTGCCCCTAAAACAAGTTAAAGCTTAAGGAAAGAACACAGTAGAAACAAAAATCATAAACTCATCAGTTAGATAGTATTGGTGGTCAAAACCTCAAGGTCTCACTTCTTCCATTTTATATTACCAAATTTGAAAATGATTTTTAATATATGATCATTACTTGAAACATGTTGGTGTACAAGTGTGAATGAAACTAAATCAAGTTTGTGTTTTATGTTATTGTTTTTGACAGTATATTTATGTGCTATGCAATCCATGAGAGTATATTTATGTGCTATGCAATCCAGAAGGGGGAATGCAAGCTATACCCAATTCATAATTGTATTTGGAACACTAATGATTTTAGCACAAATTCCATCTTTCCATTCTCTAAGACATATAAACCTTATCTCCCTCACTCTATACCTTGGCTATAGTGCTCTTGCAACATATTAAAATTCTCGTAATTAAAAATTCATACACAATTTAAATTAAATTAAACATCAAGACCCCTGACGAAGATGAATCTCTGTTCATTTTTCTTTTTATTAACAAACAAAAGTTTTTAGGTCAACTTCTTTCAACAACCTCCTCAAGGATCCTTAATTATCTCTTTCCAAGTTCATAACCACTCTAGTCATGCAAAGATTAAGGTTCATGGCCAATCAACAATTAATCTGTGATTAAGATATTATGAACGCTATTCACATAAAAACATGAAAAGATTAAGAGCAAATAATCAGATGCATTACAAAGAATAATTCATAAACTTTGTCTACATCTATCCCTAGGATTAAGAGTTTAGCTACCCCATACTTCACAATCTAAAACACAAAACTCAATACAATACCCATAAAAAAAATTAAAGGAGAAGAAAAAGAAAACGAAGAAGAAAAGCTAGTGATTCGTATTATTATAATACTGTGTATAACAGTATGTGTTTTTTAATATTCTCTGTTTCCAGCTCCAATGTACCAAAATATTATCACAAACTCCACAATCCTTCTCTTTCCAATCCCTAAACTAACCAATGAATCATATTCGCACGCTTGGTAGCCTTGTTCAAAATATTATATATTACAATTATAATAACTTGTATCCCCCCTTTTCAAGCCTAAAATGCAAAACCTTTCTTCCATTCTCTAAGGCATATTTCCTCTTCTTTAATTTTGCATTCCAATTTTAAATTACAAATTACAAATTTTAATCACAAAGGAAAAAAGGAAAATTATTACCTTTAGAAAGGGAAGAAAATAAATGAGTAACCATGAAGGATTTGGAAACGAATAGAGGTTTAGCGAAAGTGGAATGCGACAGAAGGACGGTGAATGTGTTTACTCGTTTTCGAACAGAGAATGTGTTTACGCATTCCGAACGGTGAACAGACGGACGCAAATCAACGAAGGTGAAGGGAACGCAAAGCAGACGGACGGTGACGGACGATGAACGCAAATGAATGAAGGTGAATGCTTATGAACGCGAAGGGAAGTCTTTTCCGGCGATGAACGCAGATGAATGCACAGATGAACGCGAAGGGAAGGTTAGGTGAACGACGCTTTTGATTTCGGGTGGAGAAGGGACAAAGTCGCGGCGAATTAGGTTTAATTAAGAAAAGGGGAAGTGATCTAATTGAAACGTTGGGTTTTGTAAAAGAATATTAACACAATAATTTTTTAGAAATTTCTTGACGTTTTTAAAACGTCAAAAACAAATTAAAATTTCTTGAACTTTTTAAAACATCAATGATTTTTTAGAATTATCTTGACGTTTTAAAAACGTCAAGAATTTTTTATAAATTTCTTGACGTTTTTAAAAATGTCAAGAACTTTTTAGAATTATCTCGACATTTTAAAAACGTTAAGAATTTTTATAAATTTCTTGATGTTTTTAAAACGTCGAGGAAAACTATATATTATTGACGTTTAAAAAACATCAAGAAAGTTGAATTCATAAACATTCTTGACGTTTTTTAAACGTCAAAAATTATTAGATATTTCTTGATGTTTAAAAAACGTCAAGAAAAAGTACATCTTACTTGACGTTTAATTGCATAAAAAACGTCAAGAAAAAACGTCAAGAAAGTTGAAAATTGGCCTTTCATAAAAATTCTTGACGCTTTTTTATTTGAAATCACATCTTTCTTGACGTTTTTGGGAAAAAACGTCAAGAAAGGAAAACTACAACCGTCAAGAGAGCCTGTTTTTGTAGTAGTGATTTTGGGGACAAGACTGAGTGGGGAGTTGGGATTATAATTGCACAAAATGGAATTCACTCATTTCCTACTGTAGGATAAGTAGATGAATGTTAGCTTAAATGGTGTCTCCAAAACTTAAACAAAGGGCCCGTACTCTCTCTATGACATGAGAGGGGTTTTTGTTTATTAGTAGGACCATAAACAAGTTGTTCATTAGAGGAGCACTAGTTTTTAAGGATTAGAGGTAACATAGGGGTAAAGCGGTAAATTGATCCAACTGGTGTTACAAACACTCGTGAAGGACTAACTTACTATTATTGGTCTATATCCGTGGACACAGAAATATATTTTTAGTGAGAAGAGTTCAGTTGTGAGTCTTTAGTGGAGTGTACACACAACTAACGAATATTGATTAATGTGGTTAATGAGTTTAGCCAATTAATCTTAGATCGTTGTAGCTTCTGATCTGTAGGTCCACTAGGTCCCTTTCCTAGCTCGTAAAGGGTAATGAGATTTATTTGTATTAGTTGTAATTTAAAATGTTTAAATTTAACTTGGGAATTAGTATAATGTATAGTGATACATTATAATATAAAGTTTATCAAACTTTACTATATAAATTTAACTTTGGGGATGATTTAAAATTAATTTATGAGAGATAAAATATTTGAATGAGTTCAAATATTAATTTAATGTAAATTGGATTCATATTAAAATTATTGAGAGAAACTTATATTTGAATATGATTCAAAATTAATTTAAGTTAAATATAAGATAAATAATTTAATGTTATTAGTTAATTGGAGAATTAATTAATAGTTTAGTTTAATATTATTTAATTAAATGTGATTTCATTAATTATTAACTAATTGATTAATGTTTAATTAATCAGTAGATTTGAAATATATATTAATTTAATTGTTTGTAAATTAATAGAATCTCATAGTTCTCTTCTACTTCATTTTTTATTCCTAGAAGGAAAGAGAGTTATAATATCTAGAAGAAAACAATTTTCTTAAAAAATGAATATAATAAAAAAAGAAAAAATAAGGCTAACGCTATTGCTCTTTGCAAAAAGAAAAGAGTTTCTCTCAATATCTCTAAACTTTTTCCCATCCCAATTGGTTCCACAAACCAATCTTATCACAGAGGTACTCTTTGCAATTTAAGCTCTCTTTGCAATGGACAGTCTTCAAAGTTTTTTTAACGATGTTTCTAATGCTTTCCTTTCTCTCTCATGTTTAATAAAACAAATTTCTCTTAAAACCTGTAGGGAGGCTACATCGTATCGAATTTCATACAACTGACGTGTTCATCGAGTTACAACAAGTGCCGCACAATAGTCTGTTCCATGTTTGAAAAGTTGTGAGTGTGACACGCTGCACATGAGGTTAGAACGAGACATGGCAAGGCAAGCTCTACGCGCACCTGCCAACTTCTGCCACAATATTTTGTACGCAAGCTAATGTCTTTGGGCTGTTTTTATGGTATTTGGAAATTTTAAGCAAAGTTTTGATATTTTTATGATCAACAGGAATTAAATGGAATTATTTCCCATTATTTTCATTATTTTAGATCAGAAGGAGATCGAACAAATTTATAAGCCAAGGGTCCAAGCTACTCTCTATAAGTGACAAAAATGAGTTTAAAGTTGATTTCTAAACATGAATTTACTATCAAATGTTTCAAGCATGCTTTGATGTTTGAATATTTGAGGATACTGACTTATAAAGTATTTCCAAAGCATGAATTTAGAAACATTTTGGTAATGAAAATTATAAGCAATCATGATTGTGCTAAGTTATCAAAATGTTTAAGCTTGAAAATAATATTAGCATGTTTTAGTCTATACCTAAAATATTCTAAGATATATAGCAACCCTTCGGGAGAGATTTTCTTGTGCATAGAGGTCATTTGATTTGGATATTCAGTAAATACCTAGCTTTCCATCATTGGTATTAGATAAGAGATGAAGACTTCTAAAGATGCTTAGTTTCCCATCTCAAGGGACGAGACCCTGTACGAATGCCTAGTTTCCATCTCATTGTAGTTATAACGAGATAGGGCACAATTGATGCCTAGAGTTTCATCTCGTAAGTATCGTATCACGGGATAGGGCTTCTATGCCTAGTTTATTGTTTTTCGTCTTGACGATTCTAGTATAGCAACTGAAAGGGAAAGTTTGAGATAAGTTGTTTGAGTTTGATTTCATTTATGTTAAGAGTTAATTGTTAAATACTTATTATTTCAAACAATGTTTTATAAAACAATCACTCATTGGGCTATTTAGCTCACTCTTTGGATAAATATCCCCATATGGATTACGTTGTTTGGAAAATTAAACTGTCTTTAGTACTTCAAAGAAAACTTCCCTCCCATGTCCTCTCACCTCATGTCATCCCATTTGTGTTGATAACATGAAAAATATTTAGCACCTTTTAATTGATTATGTCTTTGTATCGAAATGTTGGTTCCGTCTTCTCCAAACATTCAATATTTGTTGGGATTTTTTGCTCAATCAAGGCTTATTCTTGTTTGTTCTCGACCTGCTACCTATGATTTATGATTTTGTTTTGGACATATTATTTTATCATTTTGTTTGGTTTTATATTTGTGGCTTTTTTTTTGTTTTGTTTTGTGTTTTGTTTTTTTTTTTTTTTGAAAAGGAGACAACCTCTTTATTAATATTAAAATAATAAAATAATTAGACAAAAGCTCATGGTACAAGAGAGTTATACAATGAACATGTAACCATGGATCAGAGGGTGCACCTTGGCATCTCAACTAGGTTGACACCCCCATAGCACCCTCATCATATCCAACCAAGCTAAAACCCATAACAAAGGAGTAATGTCCAAAGGCAAAACAAACACAAAAAAAGCCTTCTATTTGTGGCTTTTGTTTTGATCTTGTGTTGTCGCTTTTTGGATGTGATGAGGGCGCTAAGGGGGTGTCAACACTCAAACCTTATGACGTAACAAATGCAAATTTTATGACGTTTTTAGGGGTAGTCCCTCCCATTACTAGCTCAACACTCAAACGGAGTCTCCTGTATAAAATATAAAATAATACAGACACAAATAGTGAATGAAATCTTATGACGTAACAAATGCAAATTTTATGTATACTGCAATTGACTAAATATTGAACAAGAAAGCCCAAGGGAATACAAAAAAATCCAACGTTTTTAGGGGTCAATTTGAAAAATGGCAAAATTACTTTTTCTTTTCAATTTTAGCAAACAACATTTTTTGCACGTGCATGGTATTTTATAAAATACCAGAATATCAACATTCTTCAACTGTAGTTATTTCGTTTCTACATTGTAATTAATTTATGTTATGCATTTATCAGTTTTTAATTATCTTTTACTTGAAATAGATACATCAACTCATATCATAATATTTTTCTTAATATCTCGAGTCTCAACTAATTAATTCACATATTAATAACTTTATTCAATCATACTAATTTCAAAATAACCTAATTGAATTTGAATTTCAAAATAACAAAATTATTATTTTTCGGAATTTGAGAGTCTCAACGATAGATTTTGTATTAAAATAACCTTAATTGAATTTCAAAAATAAAAAATATCAACATGTTCACTATCTTTATCTCAAAATAACATTAATGCCTTGAATATCAAGATAATTAAATTATTATTTAAAATTGGAAGAAACTCAACATTAAAAAATATTAACTTGTTCGCACACAAGCATAGAAGCACTGCGCACACACGTACACATGCACACTTACACACACGCGCACACACGCACATCTACACACAGACACCCACAGACACACGAACGCATGCACATACACATGCACACGCGCACGCATGCACATACACATGCACACGAGCACGCATGCACACGCACACACCTATCCACACGCGCGCACAAGCACACACACATGCACAAACGCACACACGCGTACGCACAAACGCACACACTTATACACATACGCACACGCGCACAAACACGCACGCACGAGCACACACACACCTAAGCACACACGCAATAGCCTGCGCACACACACGCACGCACAAACACATACAAACATGCACACACCCACACATATATGCACACGGACACTCGCAACAAACGCACGCACATACACATACGCACACCTACCTACACGCACACACGTACACACGCACATATGCATAAAGATGTATAAATGAGTTAAAATTAAAAAAAAACTACATTAATTGTGTTTAGAAGGACTTTTAAACCATGTTCATTTGACTTAATAACATTAATTAAACTATAATTTCTATCAATATTGGCTTAAAAAGTGTCATTCGTGTAATTATTTCAATATAATGCGATTTTATCCAATTCTATTTGCAACAAACAGGTCGAATATGAACCAGTAGATATACATGTCATAAGAGATATAGGAACATTTTTATGGTCATTTTGAAAAATGCAAAACTTTTTGTAACGACCCAACTTTTCTAGGTAAGTCGAGGTCATTAATTTTTAATAAAAGACTTTGTTGATACAAAATGAAGCGTAAGTCAATTTAAAAAAAAATATGTCAGGCCTGATTTTCAAATATCAAGAAAACTTAAAAATAACACTATTTACAAATAAAAGTTTGTAAACTAAGTTTTTAGTACATCTTAAACCTTAAAAGAAACATAAGCGGAAGCAAAATACACATTTCCTATGGCAATCACGCTTCCTTCCTGCCCCTCGCCGGTTTGCCACCTTTATTTCCTTTGCCTGAAAATTAAACATAAGAAGGGTGAGTATTTTAAATACTCAGTAAGAGACCCTATACTGGTCTCGTCAGGGAAAATAAATTGTTAAAGTTCTATTGGGACACCCTGTACAGTCGCAGTCTTGTGATCCCGTAGGATACACATTCAGTCTAACGCCCCGAAGGACGTACATATCAGTCTGACGCCCCGAGGGACGTACATATCAGTCTAACGCCCCGAGGGACGTACATATCAGTCTAACGCCCCGAGGGACGTACATATCAGTCAAGTGTTCTGCAGAAACACATATCAGTCAAATACTCCCGAAGGTGCAAAATAAATTGGTGATCCCGTGGGACACCTACAAGGTAAACATCCCAATACAACCTAACAATTTATCCCCTCATTCCATTCAACCCATCTTTCAGTTACTTCAAATCACAAAGTCCTTTCTTTCAACATCCTAACAGTCAACTTATTTTACTACAGTCATATGTCTGTCAATAATATGCTAATACATCAGTCAATCACTATACAGTCAAGTCAATACACCCCTCAGTTCACCAGCACAAACCACAGTTCAGTATAATCCACATCCAACTGAAACAAATTCACTAGTTCACATCCAATCTTTATACAGCACAATCTATTAATATCATCATGTACACAGAAGCATAATTTCAGTCATTCACATGTATACTTTCGGCAATCCACATCAATTCACACATCAATGTATATATATATGTTTCCAGTCAAATACAACATACACTAAACATTTAGTCTGCAATCAAACATGTACATCTTAATCATCATCCATACAGTCCAACACAACTCAAAAACTTTAGGTAAGTCCAGTAGAAAATCCCTTACCTCACTTTTATGCAAGTTCTTCAATCTACTAAATCCAATGAATCAAATCCTAAACATAATCAATCATAAAATCAACATCTTTCTAAATAGTTTCAACCATTCAAATTACCCCATATGTAAATTCCACAACTTACCCAAGAAGTGGAAAATCAAGTCCACTTCAACCTTTTGGAAAATCAAGGATTCGCTCACTGAATCAAGATGTACCTTCAAGAATTAAGCATTTCGCCAACAATTAAATCCAATGGCAGCATCCAACAAAAACCAAGAAACCAACAAAAACCATAACTTGTTCTTACCCAAATATGAGCCCAATGGTTCACGGCGAGGCAGATCTGGACGACGATTTGCTTTGCGAGGGAGGCACGACGGTTGTGAGCGAGAGGCACGACGGTTACAGGCGGATGGGCGCGACGGTTTAGATCTGAAGAAGAAAAGAGAGGGTGGCGGTT
Source organism: Cucumis sativus (assembly GCF_000004075.3). Lineage (NCBI taxonomy): Eukaryota > Viridiplantae > Streptophyta > Magnoliopsida > Cucurbitales > Cucurbitaceae > Cucumis > Cucumis sativus. The sequence goes on along the minus strand of NW_022279513.1, from coordinate 82,193 downwards.
GGGTTCGGCGAGCGGCGGCGGTTTTGCTTCGCGAACGGAGATGGAGACGGCAATTCGGCGCGCGGGACGACTGCAACGCAAATCTGGACTGGCAGCGGCACGGTCTTGCTTCGCGGCTGGGTATGGTGAAAAAGAAAGAGAAACGGAAGAAGAGAAGTCTCGGGTGGCGGTTGCTGGGCTACGGCGGTTGCTGGGCTGCGGCGGAAGGAGAAAATGGAAGGAAGAGATCGGCGGAAAGAAGGAGAAGATGGATGGGAGTCACGATCGCACGGGAAGAAGAAGGGAGAAAAGAAAAGAAAAGAAAAGAAGAAAAGAAAAATAATAAAGAAATTTTTAATATAAAGTAAAATAAAAATATATATATATATATATATATATATATTACCTTTTTGGGCATTACATTCTTCCCTCCTTAAGAAACTTTCGTCCTCGAAAGTTCTAATCCTGAAATAACTCTGGATAACGAGTCCTCATTTCTTCCTCTCGCTCCCATGTCGCCTCTTCAATTCGATGATTCCGCCACAAAACCTTTACTAATGGAATGCTTCTATTACGAAGCATCTTTACCTCTCTAGCCAAAATCTCCACAGGTTGTTCAACATAGCTCAAATGCTCGTCAATCTCCAAGGTTCATAGTCCACTACATGAGATGTATCGGCCACATACTTCCTCAACATCGAAACATGGAAAACATTATGAACTGCAGAGAGAGATGGTGGTAATGCCAAGCGATACGCCACAACACCAACCCTCTCTAAGATCTCAAATGGTCCAACAAAACGAGGACTTAACTTTCCCTTCTCAAAACGCATAACACCCTTCATAGGTGCTACCTTCAAGAATACCTTTTCTCCCACATCGAACTTAAGGTCTTTTCGCCGTACATCTGCATAACTCTTCTGTCTACTCTGCGCTGTTTGCATACGCGTCCTAATCGTTTGAATAGCCTCATTAGTAGACCGAACTAATTCAGGTCCCATCAATCTATGTTCACCAACCTCACTCCAACAAACAGGGGTTCTACAACATTTGCCATACAAAGCCTCAAATGGTGCCATACCGATGGTAGCCTGGAAACTGTTGTTATAAGCAAACTCCATCAAATGTAGATGAGAGTCCCAACTACCTGGAAACTCTATAACACAAGCTCGTAGCATATCCTCTAAAACTTGGTTCAAACGTTCAGTTTGACCATCAGTCTGTGGATGAAAGGCTGTACTGAAATCCAATCTCGTACCCATAGCAGTCTGAAGTCCCTTCCAAAACTTGGAAGTAAACCGTGCATCCCTATCAGAAACAATCGATACAGGCACTCCATGCAGTCTCACAATCTCAGTTAAATACAACTCTGCCCACTTACTAGCAGTATAAGTGGATTTTCCTGGTACAAAATGTGCCGATTTCGTAAGCCTGTCTATGACAACCAGAATCACTGTGAAACCCTTCAGGGTCTTAGGCAGCCCTGAAATAAAATCCATCGACACATTCTCCCACTTCCACTCTGGCACACTTAAGGTTGTAATAAACCTGCTGGTTTCTGTCTAGGTGCCTTAACTTGCTGACATACTAGACACTTACTAACAAATTCCGCCACTTCCCTTTTCATATTCCGCCACCAATAAAATCGTTTTAGATCCTGATACATTTTCGTGCTACCAGGATGCATGGAAAATGGGGAATTATGGGCTTCATCTAGTAAGTCAATCTTAACTGTACTGTTCGCTGGCACACATAAACGTCTCTCAAACATCAACCCACCATCAGAGGATATGGAGAACTCATCAGTCTGCCCTGTTTCAACAAGGCGACGTCTCTCCATCAAATAAGGATCATTACTCTGAGCATCAACAATCTTGTGCCTCAGAGTCGGTTGCACCGTTAATTGAGCTAGCTGTGAGGTGACTCTCCCCACAGACACTGCAATCTCAGCTCTCTCCAAGTCTCGATGCAATGGTACCTGTCTAGTAATGAGTGCTGCCGAATGTGATACTTTTCTACTAAGAGCATCAGCCACCACATTCGCCTTACCAGGATGGTATAATATCTCACAGTCATAATCTTTTACCAACTCGAGCCACCTTCGCTGTCTCATATTCAACTCCTTCTGAGTGAAGAAGTACTTTAGGCTCTTATGGTCAGTAAAGATTTGTATCTTTTCACCGTACAAGTAATGTCTCCATATCTTCAATGCAAAAACCACTGCTGCCAACTCCAAATCATGTGTGGGGTAGTTCTGCTCGTGACTCTTCAACTGACGAGAGGCATAAGCAACCACCTTACCTTTCTGCATCAAAACACAACCCAGTCCTTTCTTGGAAGCATCACTGTAAATCACAAAACTTCCAGATCCATCTGGTACAGTAAGGACCGGTGCAGTAACTAACCTTTGCTTTAAGTTCTGAAAACTATCCTCACAAGCTGGACTCCAAACAAACGGAGTTCCCTTCCTTGTCAACTGAGTCAAAGGAGTAGCCAAACGTGAAAAATCCTCCACAAACCTCCGGTAATACCCTGCTAAACCCAGAAAACTACGAACCTCACTAACTGTGAGGGTCGAGACCAACTGGTAACCGCTTCTATCTTTGCAGGGTCTACTGAAACTCCCTCACTGGAAACCACATGACCAAGAAAAGCCACCTGCTTCAACCAAAATTCGCACTTAGAACTTAGCATACAGTTTATTGACTCGAAGAGTCTCTAACACCTTATGTAAGTGTTCCTCATGTTCGGCTTCAGTCTTGGAATAAACCAAAATATCATCAATGAAGACTATCACAAAAGTGTCCAAGAAATCCTTAAACACCCTGTTCATCAAATCCATAAATACAGCAGGTGCATTAGTCAAACCAAAAGACATTACTATGAATTCATAATGTCCATACCTCGAACGAAAAGCAGTCTTAGGAATATCACGGTCTCTAATCCTCAACTGGTGATAACCTGACCGTAAGTCAATCTTAGAGAACACCGTGGCTCCCTGTAACTGATCGAACAAATCATCGATTCTGGGTAAAGGATACCTGTTCTTGACTGTTACTTTATTCAACTCTCTATAGTCAATGCAAAGACGCATCGACCCATCCTTCTTCTTCACAAACAATACTGGTGCACCCCAAGGTGACACACTAGGTCGAATAAAGCCTTTGTCAAGCAATTCCTGTAACTGTACCTTCAGTTCTTTCAACTCAGCAGGAGCCATCCTATAAGGGGCTCTAGAAATAGGAGTAGTGTTTGGCTCCAACTCAATGGCAAAATCAATCTCTATGTGGCGCAGTCCTGGAAGATCTTTTGGAAATACATCTGGGTATTCTCTTACCACAGGTTCTGAAGTTAAAGAAGTCTCACCTTCCCTAGTATCCACCACACTTGCCAAAATACTCCAAGTACCCTGGCTGAGTAGTTTACTAGCTTTCATAGCTGAGATTACTTTAGGCAGTACTACTGTTCCTACTCCCTTGAATTTAAAGCTAGATGCAGTAGGGGGACTAAACACAACTTCCTTACGAGAACAATCAATACTAGCATGATTAGTAGCTAGCCAATCCATACCTAAAATTACATCAAAGTCACGCATATCTAATACCAACAAGGTTACGTCCAGCACACGACCAGCTATCTCAATTTCACATGCTTTAATCTTTTCCTTAGACAACATAATTTCTCCAGACGGTGTAGACACTGACAAAACATAGTCTAAGGGTTCCACCTCTAAGCATGCATGCGTCACAAAAAGCGATGAAATAAATGAATGAGAAGATCCCGAGTCAAACAAGGTCAAGGCAAAATGCCCTAATACTGGTAATGTACCTGTCACTACTGTGCCGGCCTTCTCTGCCTCTGATCTATTAGTGGCAAAGATTGTACCCCGCTGTGGAGGTCTCTCTCCCTGACTGCTCGATCCAGCCCCAGTAGATCTCAAGGGACACCTATCAGCCATGTGTCCCTCTTGCTTGCACTTATAACAGACTCTCGTTCCCATCAAACAACGACCCAGGTGGCGTTTCCCACACGTATTACATACTGGCCTCTCTTGAGTAGTGTCTCCTGCACCGCCAGAACTCTGCTGGAAACTGCGAAAAGAATCACCTGGTCTCATGTTCCTCTGAGGAACTCCTACAGTTCTCTGCTCTACTTTTCTCTTTTGACCGACGACGATCCCTTATTAAAGCTCCTTGGCTGTCTTTCATCCTTCCCAATACTCATATCCACTGCCAGACGCAGTGCTTCAGCTTGGGTAGTGGGCTTTAGTGCTCGCACAAAACCCCTAATTTCATCTCTCAATCCCTTGACGAACCTATCAGCTCTAGCCTGCTCATTACTAACAAGCTCAGGGGCAAAACGTGACAGCATATCAAACTCCTGGTCGTACTCCTCGACTGTCATATATCCTTGCTTCAACTCCAAGAATTCCTGGCTTTTGGCGTCTCTAAGGTTAGCCGAGAAAAACTTGGTATAGAAGCAGTTCTTAAACTGATCCCAGGTAATTTGCCTCACATCTCCACCTAGCATGCGCATTGTAGTCCTCCACCAGATAATGCCTCTGTCCCTCAGTAGAAAAGCAGCACACTGAACTCTGTGCTCCTCGGACATCTCATGTAATTAAATATGGTTTCCACAGAGGACAACCACATTTCAGCTTTAGTAGGATCCTCCAGTGACCCATCAAACGTCTGAGGGTCATACTTCCGAAAGTCCCTCAAATGTTTCGCCTCAGCAGAAAGTTGGTTAGGTAATTCTTGTGCAGGAGGGGCTGCTGGTGCAGGGGAACTACAGGTGCAGGTGGAACCAGGTGCCTGCTGGTTTTGAGCTATAGCTGTCATAAGTTCTGTAAACCTCTGCTCCATGTGAGCAGACAGTGCATCAAACTCAACGTGAGTCACGGGTGCAGCAGGAATTCGCTGTTCAGCTTGACCCTCAGTAGGCTGATTACGACCTGCTCCTCTACCTCGGCCTCCTGCTCTCTACGACCTCCTCTACGTACTTCTTCCCTTGGCGGCATAATTCCTATTACCACCAACAACACTCTTTAACAAAATCTTAATCATAAACATAAGCAAGTCTTTATCGTCATGCAATCTAGTTTAATTTAGGCAAGGTCATGCAAATAAACCATACATATAAGCATCAAGCATACCTGACGAGAGACGAAGGGTCGCGTTAGCCATAGGAACACAAAAACATAGACTTACATCGTAAGTCAGTCTACAGAACCTAAAACTTAGGCTCTGATACCAACTGTAACGACCCAACTTTTCTAGGTAAGTCGAGGTCATTAATTTTTAATAAAAGACTTTATTGATACAAAATGAAACGTAAGTCAATTTAAAACAATCTATGTCAGGCCTGATTTTCAAATATTCAAGAAAACTTAAAAATAACACTATTTACAAATAAAAGTTTGTAAACTAAGTTTTAGTACATCTTAAACCTTAAAAGAAACCATAAGCGGAAGCAAAATGACACAGTTCCTATGGAATCACGCTTCCTTCCTCCCCCTCGCCGGTTTGCCACCTTTATTTCCTTTGCCTGAAAATTAAACATAAGAAGGGTGAGTATAACAATACTCAGTAAGAGACCCTTACTGTCTCCGTCAGGGAAAAATAATTGTTAAAGTTCTATTGGGACACCCTGTACAGTCGCAGTCTTGTGATCGCGTAGGATACACATTTCAGTCTAACGCCCCGAAGGACGTACATATCAGTCTAACGCCCCGAGGGACGTACATATCAGTCTAACGCCCCGAGGACGTACATATCAGTCTAACGCCCGAGGGACGTTCATATCAGTCTAGTGTTCTGCAGAAACACATATCAGTCAAATGCTCCCGAAGGTGCAAAATAAATTGGTGATCCTGGGACACCTACAAGGTAAACATCCCAATACACAACCTAACAATTTATCCCTCATTCCATTCAACCCATCTTTCAGTTACTTCAAATCACAAAGTCCTTTCTTCAACATCCTAACAGTCAACTTATTTTACTACAATCATATGTCTGTCAATAATATGCTAATACATCAGTCAATTCACTATACAGTCAAGTCAATACACCCCTCAGTTCACCAGCACAAACCACAGTTCAGTATAATCCACATCCACACCGAACAAATTCACTAGTTCACATCCAATCTTTATACAGCACAATCTATTAATATCATCATGTACACTAAGCATAATTTCAGTCATTCACATGTATACTTTCGCAATCCACATCAATTCACACATCAATGTATATATATATGTTTCCAGTCAAATACAACATACACTAAACATTTAGTCTGCAATCAAACATGTACATCTTAATCATCATCCATACAGTCCAACACAACTCAAAAACTTTAGGTGAGTCCAGTAGAAAATCCCTTACCTCACTTTTATGCAGTTCTTCAATCTACTAAATCCAATGAATCAAATCCTAACATAATCAATCATAAAATCAACATCTTCTAAATAGTTTCAACCATTCAAATTACCCCATATGTAAATTCACAACTTACCCAAGAAGTGAGAGAATCAAGTCCACTTCAACCTTTTGGAAAATCAAGGATTCGCTCACTGAATCAAGATGTACCTTCAAGAATTAAGCATTTCGCCAACAATTAAATCCAATGGCAGCATCCAACAAAAACCAAGAAACCAACAAAAACCATAACTTGTTCTTACCCAAATATGAGCCCAATGGTTCACGACGAGGCAGATCTGGACGACGATTTGCTTTCCGAGGAGGCACGACGGTTGTGAGCGAAGAGGCACGGCAGTTACAGGCAGATGGCGCGCGACGGTTTAGATCTGAAGAAGAAAGAGAGGGTGGCAGTTGGGTTCGGCGAGCGGCGGCGGTTTTGCTTCGCGAACGGAGATGGAGACGGCAGTTCGGCGCGCGGGACGATGCAACGCAAATCTGGACTGGCAGCGGCACGGTCTTGCTTCGCGGCTGGGTATGGTGAAAAAGAAAGAGAAACGGAAGAAGAGAAGTCTCGGTGCGGTTGCTGGGCTACGGGCGGTTGCTGGGCTGCGGCGGAAGGAGAAAATGGAAGGAAGAGATCGGCGGAAAGAAGGAGAAGATGGATGGAGTCAGATCGCACGGGGAAGAAGAAGGGAGAAAGAAAAGAAAAAGAAAAAGAAGAAAAAAAAATAATAAAGAAATTTTAATACTAAAGTAAAATAAAAATATATATATATAATATATAATATATATATATATATTTACCTTTCTTTGGGCATTACATTTTTTTTTTAATTTTAGCAAATAACATTTTTTGCACGTGCATAATATTTATAAAATACCAAAATATCCACATTCTCCAACTAAAATTATTTTGTTTCTATGTTGTAATTAATTTATATTATGCATTTATCAACTTTTAATTATTTTTTACCTGAAAAAAGATACATAAACTCATATATATACTTTTTTCTTAATATCTCGGGACTCAACTAATGGATTCAAGACTTTAACTTTATTTAATCTTACTAATTTCAAAATAACCTAATTGAATTTGAATTTCAAAATAACCAAATTGAATTTCAACATAACAAAATTATTATTTTTCAAATTTGATAATCTCAGAAATAGATTTTGTATCAAAATAACTTTAATTGAATTTCAAAATTAAAAAATATCAACTTATTCACTCTTTATCTCACAATAATATTAATGGCTTGAATATCAAGATAATTAAATTATTGTTTTTAAAATTGGGAGAAACTCAACATTAAAAAATATCAACTTATTCACACACAATCACACGCGCACACACATACATACACTTGCACGCACGTGCACCCATACACGCACACACACACGCGTGCACACACACACACACACACAAACGCACACATGCACACGCACACCAAACCGCACGCACACAAATACACACACACACGCACACTAATGGTTCAATTTCATCGATTGTTCCTATTTTTCTGACAGTTTATTTTTGCCATCGATAGAGGATCTTCCGACAGACCTGCGTGACGGTGTGTGTTGACAGCTTAATTTCGTTGGCAAAAGAAAAGTCGATTAGTTTTTGAAGATTTACTGACGATATTTGTCATCGACAAAGGGTAAATTTCTTGTAGTGCATGTACATCAAACATATCAAATTTGTTAAGTGTACCAATGAAGTATAAGAAGTTTATTAGTGGTGTATCAAGCGTATCAAACTTATAAGTGAAGTCTTTAAGTGTATCAAACTAATCAAGTGTATCAAGGTCTCAGGGTATCAAGTGTATCAAGAAGAATCAAGTGTAACGAGAAGTATTATGTGGAACGAGAAGTATTATGTGTATGAAGATGTTTCAGGTGTGTATCAAAAAGTATCGAGTGTATCAATGAGTACCGAGTGCATGAATTGTATCTATCAAATGTATCAAGTGTATCAGTAAGAAATATCAAGTGTATCAAGCGGTATTAGGTGTATCAGACGTGTATAAGGTGTATCAAATGTACATCAATAACGAGGGCATTTGTGACATTTTACCTCTTGATGTGTGAGTTGGTCTTTGTTTTTGTCATTTTCTCAAATAATAAAGTATGTGTTCTATGAACTTAATTATTATAACTTACACTACTACAAAAACAGGCTCTCTTGACGTTTGCAGTTTTCCTTTCTTGACGTTTTTTTCAAAAAACGTCAAGAAAGATTTCATTTTTAATAAAAAACGTCAAGAAATTTTTTGAAACATCATTCTTGACGTTTATTAAATGTCAAGTAAAATAAATTTTTCTTTGACGTTTTTAAAACATCAAGAAATATCTATTAATTTTTTGACGTTTTAAAACGTCAAGAAGCGTATGAATTCGACATGCTTGACGTTTCTTAAACGTCAAGAATTTAAAATTTTACTCGACGTTTTAAAAACGTCAAGAAATTCATAAAATATTCAAGAATATTTTTTAAATTACACTGAGAAGGTATCGAATTTTAATTTTCAGCTCTAACATTTTTCCTAATCTACTTTTTTCTTCTTCACGACTGAGTATTCGAGGGAGTCATTTTTTGAATTTGTTGACATTTTTTAAACGTTAAGTAAGATCATTTTTTTTTTTACATTTTAAAAATGTCAAGTGTTATTAAATAAATATAAAAAATATATTGGGCTAATTTTATTTCTTTAAAATCTCTTTAAATATATAGATACAATAATAAAAATCTCTTTAAATATATAGATACAACAATAAAAATTTCTTTAAATATATATAGAAAAAAAATATTGTACTAATATTATTCAGAATCACTTTAAATATATATAGAAAAAATTATTGTGCAAATATTATTTTTTAAAAAGCCCTAGCCCCTTTCTACTCAAAACACGCGTGTTCCCCTTTCCCTCTCCAGCCGAAATCCTTCCCATTCGAAAAAAGTGTGTTCAGCAGTCGTCGTTCGCTTTCAACGCCTATCCGTTCGCCTTCAACGTCTGTCCGTTCGATTTCACCGTCGAGTTCCACCTCTTCGAATCCCTCACGTCCGTCGTTTCAAAGTCCTTCGTCCGCTGCATTCCATCTTTCCAAAATCCCTCAGTGCCTCACGCTACTGCGTGCCCGTCATTTCGACTTCACCAACGAGTGCCTCACGTTCGTTGCTTCAAAATCCATCATCCACTAAGTTGAGGTTAGGCTTTTATTTCCCTAAAACATATAACAATTTCATTATTCTTCATTATATAAACTCAGATGGCATGATTGGCAATAATAGATAGGAAGGATGGAGGTGTAAACTTCGAATTGATTGAAATTCGTATACTTTTATTCAATCTTTAAAGTACTGTAGTTTTTCTTCACCATCAAATTTTATTAGGATTTAAAGAAAACAAATGAATGTATGAACAAATTTTTGGGAGTGCATGTCATATAATCAACTTCCCTCTTTCAGTAATTTTGAAGATCTCATATAACAATACTACTAATTGAGAGCTTTGGAGGATGAGTCAATTCTTCTCCCTTCGTGAAAAGAAAAAGAAAAAAAGATCATGTATTCTCTTTGTTTGTTACCTTATGTTGTCCAAGGTTTTGCCTTCTTCCTTAATAATTTGGAGGTGTTTTAACTAATTTTTTCATTCACCCTCTTTTTGCCATAGTTGCTTTTGTGTGCAGCTTGAGATTTTTAATTCAATTGTGTGTTTTTACTTTTTTCTATTGGGTGAATTCTGTTTTGACTTTTTTTAAGCTAAATATAATTAATTGTTTCCTATGGAACCATAACCTTGATCTTGGTTATAGATTTCATTTTAAGGTAAAAGTAAAACACTCTTATTTGAATGATTATGTTGTATTATCCATTGAAAGACTTGGTGTTGTAATTGCCTTGTCTTCCTCAGGTATTCTGTTGTATGGTTGATTACGATCTTCATGATTGGAATCTTTGTTTAGTGAAGCTCATTTTGTTTGATTTACTCAGTCGTGCAATTGCTTTCTTTTTTATGATCACTTTAAAAAAGAAATGAGTTTAGTTAGTTCTTTTAATTTTCTTAAGTTTCATTTGTAATGCATGAAAATCTCTTAGCAGTAGAAACTGAAGACCATAATTGTAGAAGATTTGTATAGATTGGATTCACATTCTCAACATTGGTTATACAGGCATTACTTATCATTGTCCTTCCACTTTAATTATCAATAGTGACAATAACTTTATTTCTCATTAGATTTACAATGATGGATAAATCTTGGATGCACAAGAGTAGATTGTCTAAAGATTATGAGTTGGGTGTGGAAAACTTCATCAAATTTGGATTTTCTAATACAACTAGCTCCTATATTCGTTGTCCTTGTTTGAAATGTGGGAATTGTGAAAAACATAGTAGAAAGGGTGTTAGAGATCACTTGTATGTTAATGGTATTGATGAAAGTTATAAATTTTGGTTTTGGCATGGGGAAGAACTTCCTAACTCATCCTTCTATGATGAATCTTCAAAGTTTGACACCCATACATGTGAAGATCAGGATGTTGGAAGTGTAAAAGAAATGATTGAAGTTGCTCATGAGGAGTATTCAAAAGACCCAACTGGATTTGAGAAGTTGCTTATTGATGCTGAAAAACCATTGTACGAAGGATGCAAAAAGTACACAAAGTTGTCTACTCTAGTCAAATTGTATAATTTAAAAGTTAGGTATGGATAGAGTGATACTAGTTTTTCAGAATTACTTGAAACTTTGAAGGAAATTCTGCCTAATACCAATGAGCTCCCGAATTCATTGTATGAAGCAAAGAAAACATTAGGTGCATTAGGAATGGAATATGAAAAGATTCATGCATGCCCGAATAATTTTGTCTCTATAGAAAAGAATTTGCTAATGCAATTGAATGTCATGAATGTTGTCAATCAAGGTGGAAAAACGTCAAGGATACAAATGAAAGGAGAAAGCAAATTCCCTCTAAAGTGATATGGTACTTTCCAATCATTCCACGATTTAAAAGGCTATTCAGAAGCATTGAATGTGCTGAAAACTTGACTTGGCATTCTACTGAAAGAATTAATGATGGTAAGTTACGACATCCAGCCAGACTCTCCAGCATGGAAGTTAGTAGACATGAAATGGCAAGACTTTGGTTCTGAACCCATAAATCTTCGTTTAGCATTGTCAGCCGATGGAGTAAATCCTCATGGTGACATGAGTTCTAAATACAGTTGTTGGCCGGTAGTGATGGTTATTTACAATCTTCCACCATGGTTGTGTATGAAAAGAAAGTACATGATGCTATCAATGCTAATTTCAGGACCAAAACAACCAGGGGATGACATAGGCATATACTTAGCACCACTAATTGAAGATTTAAAACTTTTATGGGAAAGTGGTGTTGAATGTTATGATGCTTATCGAGAAGAACCATTCAACTTAAGGTCAGTTTTGTTGTGGACAATCAATGATTTTCCTGCATATGGTAACCTTAGTGGATGTTGTGTGAAAGGGTATAAAGCATGCCCAATTTGTGGAGATAATACAAATTCTATAAGGTTAAAGTATGGGAAGAAAATGGCATACCTTGGACATCGTAGATTTTTGGCACGAAATCATCTGTATCGACGACAAAAGAAGTCATTCAATGGTAAAAAAGAACTTGATACAATTCCAGAGCCACTTTATGGGGAGGATGTGTATTTAAAATTGAAAGATCTTGAATTTTCTAGAGGGAAGAAGAACCATAAGAAACGGTTGATGAACAGAAGTGACAAAATTTGTTGGAATAGATTATCTTCTTTTTTTGAGTTGCCATACTGGAAGGATCTTCATGTTAGACATTGTTTAGATGTGATGCACATTGAAAAAAATGTTTGCATGAATATCTTAGGTACATTTCTTGATATTCCTGGAAAAAGTAAGGATGGATTGAATGCTAGACGCGATTTAGTTGATCTAAAACTTCGACCAGAGCTTGCCCCTATCAGAATATGTTACTCCTACTAATTACTTTCATTATGTAAAAAAGACATCTAAACGTGAGGATGAGATTATACTTGAGAATAAAGAACTTCGAAGGCGTGTAAGCGAATTAGAAGCACATAACCACTCAAACTTGTCTAGACCATTATCTGGACATGGTAGCTGTTCGAAGCCAAATATCTTAGAAGAGAGTGACTCGATGAAAATAATCAAAGGGAAGAGTAAGTTGATGGATAAAATCGAAGGGAAAGAGGTGGAGGAGATCAATGTAAATGACGACAAAGTAGAGTTGGACATCTTTAAGGTATGTGATCGATCCTCTAATAAACTCAAATTCTTAATATTCATATCATATTGAAAGTGAATGTTTTTCTTGAATTAGGAGAGAGCCTTAATAAAAATGACTAAGGAAAAAGAGGTTGTCTGTGAATCGACGTCAGTTTTGCCAATGGGAATGAAGTTGATTCTCATATACGTTGAGAAGATAATGGAGAAAGATTCTAGTATCACTATTCCACTACTGTTGGCATTTTTGGTATTAGTCGAAAGACTTCTGTTCTCCGAGAGGACATCATTGATCTTTGTAACATGAATGAGGTCAAAACATTTACATTGGTGGCCTATATGACGTAAGTATCAATTTCATTTCTTTAGATCTAAATTTATGTATCTCGTTTACAAGTTTATAATATTTTGTAGGTACTTGTATTCATCTGTTCTTGGTTCGAAGGAAACTATACAGTATGTCTTTGTAGATCCATCCCTCACCTCTGTCGGACACTCGCAAGAATCTCGAGTTCGACACTTATGCAGTAGATTGATGGTCTCAAAGATTAACGAAATAGTTCTTGCTCCTTTTAATCCTGGGTAAGTCAAGTTATTTTATTACTTGCATTGCAAAAAACTAGTACTAATATTTTGTATAATTAGGGGTCATTGGGCACTGCTGGCCATAAATGCATATGATGATATAGTATTTTACCTCGACTCACTAAGGACAACATCGAAGTCAACTATAAGATACGTCACCGACACGTAAGTTAATCTAGTATTTCATTTAGTGTTGATTCTTATATGCATGTACACAATATTTAAACTATTTGTTCAATCTTATCTTGTCAAAACAGAGCAATAGCGATGTTTCAGTCACAAAAGAACATTAAAAAAAGTAGAAAACAAACTTTATGGCTAACAGTAAAGGTAAGTATCAACTTTTAAAGTCATTAAATTTTTGTAGACTACTAGCAATTAGGATTACTTTGTTATTCAAATTTGTTGCTTTTATATAGTGTCCACTGCAAGGAAGTATTGAGTGTGGATACTATGTGATGAGGTATATGAGAGAAATTGTGACTAGGGGAAGCATTGTCATATCCGATGCGGTATGTTATATATCAAACTATTGGTTTTGTGAGTTAATTGGTTTATTTGTATAGTCAGTTAATTCATTTAATTTATTTTGTATGTTTATTGATTGATACACGAAGATCATACTCACAGGCAGAACTACACGAGGTGCGAGTTGAGTTAGCTGACTTTTTGGGTTCTTACATATGATTATGACCAATATTTTGTGATTCTGAAGTAGGAAATTTTTTGTTGTGTCGCTTCTTTATGACCCTAAACTTTATGTATAGAAACTTTAGCCGATAATTCTTTTGAATTGTTCATATGGAGGAAGGGGGGAGGGGGGTTCATTCGTATATATTTTTATTATTGTTATAGCTAGCATGTTTTGTGACTTTTTAAGTTGATTTGGATTCATGGCAATGTAATGCCATATGAAATCTAATGTAAAGCCTATTTCATTATGTATATGTAAAGTCTTGGAATTGAATATATATGGTGAATGGTTTTATTTATATATGTTTGAGATTTGAAACTATATTTGATGAATATCAAATATCTATGAAACTGTTGTGGACAATTACAGGATAATTACAGGACAATCAGAATATATTTCTTTCCATTACAGCATAATTCAATTACAATTTCTTTTTTTAAAAAAAATTAAAAAATGCTTGACGGTTTTAAAATGTCACGAACAATTGCAAGCTTGACGGTTTTAAACTGTCATGAACAATTGCATTTTTACGGTTGACAAATGTCAAAACAATTACATTCTTGACAGTTTTAAAATGTCATGAATAGTAAAATTCTTGACGGGTTTAAAATGTCATAAACCAGTTCATCCTTGACGGCTTTAAAATGTCATAAACAATACCAGTCCTGACGGTTCTAAAACGTCATGAACATAAGTATATTTGACGTTTATAAAACGTCAACGTTCACTATTCTTGACGTTTAATCAACCGTCAAGAACTTTGCCTTTCTTGACGCTGGCTTCAACGACGTTTTTAAAACCGTCAAGAGAGCCGTCTCTTGAAGTTTAAAAACGTCAAGAGAGCCTGTTTTTGTAGTAGTGTTATTTTGCCATTTTCGCAAGTGTCCCTTAATTGTAATACATGTATATGTGACATAATCTAATCAAACTAACCATAAATGGACTTAATGTATCAGGTATTAGGTGTATCAGACGTGTATAAGGTGTATCAAATGTACATCAATAACGAGGGCATTTGTGACATTTTACCTCTTGATGTGTGAGCTGGTCTTTGTTTTTGTCACTTTCTCAAATAATAAAGTATGTGTTCTATGGACTTAATTATTATAACTTATTTTGCCATTTTCGCAAGTGTCCCTTAATTGTAATACATGTATATGTGACATAATCTAATCAAACTAACTCATAAATGGACTTAATCGATCTCATGGACCACGAATTCTTCAATTACTTGCAAATTTGGTGAGTTCCTTCAAACAGTGGGCGAAGAGCTTAATTTTGAGAGAGAGGAAAAGTCGTGAAGAGTATATGCGAGAGAGGGGGAACGTGCCAGAGAGCATTTGCGAGAGAGCTAAAGACAGCGACGATGTGGGATGAAGTAAGGTTTTTTTCGGTCGTTGTTCACAGTGGGATGAAAGCTTCGAATTATTTGTTTTAAATCAAAAGGCGTAATGATTGAAGGAAAACATTTATTTTTTATTAGGGTAATTTTTAATGACACATAATTTATGTCATTAATTAACAATGCGAAAATTTTGTCAAGAAAACTCAATTTGTGTCACGAAAAATTTTGTATTTTTATTTTTAACGACACATTTTATTCCCTCATGTCCCTTTTTCTTGATTTCAAGTGTCATTAAAACTTATTGTTGAATAAGAAATTTTGAGACCAATCACAAGTTGCCACATCATTTATTAAGTTAATGATGAAAAGTACAAATAATTAAATTTGGGACTAATTAAAATTGACATATGCTCCAAATTAAAGAGTTGAAAATAAATAAAATGGTCATTCTAATAATGCCACATGTTTTCATATTAATAGTTGGATTAAGTTAATCATTTTAGTTCAATTAAATATTATTTACTTGGACTAAGTTCAATTAAGCCCAAAAAATAAGCTTAATTGAGCCCAAAGACTAAATATAACCTAAGTCCATATGGTTGAGCCCATGCGTCTGGTCCATGGACCAACTAGGTTCAAACCCATAAAGCCCACCAGTGAACTCTATAAATAGAGGAATTCTCCTCATTTGTAGGGGTTGGAAAATATTGACTCTAGAAGATCCAGAGAGAATTCTTCAAAGAGCTAGAAGACTCCCTAACTCCTGAAGTTGACCATCCTCGAAGATTGAAGCTTCTTTAAAGATACAAGCTTTCTTCCAAGGCTTCAACTTCAAGAACATCACGTGCTTCGCTTCCTCCAAATCAAGCTGAAGCATCCAGTTGAGAGAGAATCAGAGGATCAAATTCTAGAGATTGAACCGCATCGCATCAAATCAACAAAAATACAACATCAACTCAAGTTCAAGTCCACGAATTAAATTTCTCCAGAAATCTCGTGCGAACAAATTGGCACGCCCAGTGGGACCATCTCTACCTCTCATCTCTCTCTCATCATCTAGATCTACAAGCAAATCAATGGCATCAAAGAAAGTTGCATCCAAATCTTCAGCTGCAAGCGACACCTACACGGGACCTATCACCTGTAGTCGTTCCAAGGGGATCATCCAAGGGCAAGACCAAGGTTCCGCCATCGCGCAGAGCATCCTGAAGCAATTAATGGAATCTCCTAAAGCTGGAATTGTCATCAAGGAAAATCCTCTATATAATGATTATGATTCTGCCTCTAGCAGGTCACTGAAAGAAGCACACCCAGATGTGATGTCCGTCATGATGGCTGATGTAGCAGTCGAGACTGCCATGGCGGAGATGGAGAGAAAATTAATCTCCTGATGAAGGTTGTTGATGAACGAGACCACGAAATTACAGCTTTAAAGGAGCAGATGCAGACTCGTGAAACTCTGAATCGAGTCAAACTTGTCGTTAAAGTTGATGACAAAGGGAAGAACGTGGTACAAGAAAATCAGCCACAACAACAATCAACTTCTGTGGCTTCTCTCTCGGTTCAACAATACAAGATATGATCACAAACTCCATCAGAGCACAATATGGAGGCCCATCTCAGACTTCTTTCATGTACTCTAAACCATACACCAAAAGAATCGACAACTTGAGAATGCCGCTTGGATATCAGCCTCCAAAATTCCAGCAGTTTGACGGAAAGGCAATCCAAAACAGCACGTTGCTCACTTCGTCGAAACATGTGAGAATGCAGGATCAAGAGGAGATCAACTAGTCAGACAATTTGTTCGAAGCTTGAAAGGAAATGCTTTTGAATGGTATACTGATCTGGAGCCAGAAAGCATTGAGAGTTGGGAACAACTAGAAAAGGAGTTTCTCAATCGCTTCTACAGCACCAGGCGTACTGTAAGCATGATGGAGCTTACAAATACGAAACAAAGAAAGGGAGAACCAGTCATCGACTACATCAATAGATGGAGAGCTCTAAGTCTTGACTGTAAAGATCGGCTCACCGAACTGTCGGCTGTAGAAATGTGCACCCAAGGCATGCACTGGGGACTCCTCTACATTTTGCAGGGAATAAAGCCCCGCACATTTGAAGAACTGGCAACTCGAGCTCATGATATGGAGTTGAGCATCGCCAGTAGAGGAACTAAAGATTTTCTTGTTCCTGAAGTAAAGAAAGATAAGAAAGAGATGAAAGGTGCTGAAAAGATAGTGAAAAGCACCGCGAAAGAATCTATGGTCGTAAACACAACCCCGCTGAAATTCTCCAAAGGAAAGGAAGCGAGGGTTGAAAAGAAGGATGATGGAAGCGAAAGGCGACGTCTGACTTTAAAAGAAAGGCAGGAAAAAGTTTACCCATTTCCTGATTCAGATATCGCTGACATGCTAGAGCAACTACTAGAGAAGCAGCTGATCCAGCTGCCAGAATGTAAACGACCTGAGCAAGCAGGAAAGGTAGATGATCCCAATTACTGCAAGTATCATCGGGTCATCAGTCATCCAGTAGAGAAATGCTTCGTGCTGAAGGAGCTAATTCTAAGGTTGGCTCGTGAGAAAAGGATTGAGCTAGATTTGGAGGAAGTAGCTCAAACAAACCACGCTGAAGTGACGATAATGTCTGAGGCTTCTTCGTCGAGATTGATTTTTGAGCAAAGGAAAAGCTTGGTCCAGTTCGGGACCTTTGAGCCTATAGTTGTCCAATTCTTTCAGGAAATCTCATACGAGGATCCTCAAGGAGAGAAAAGACCAATCGAAGAAGACGATGAAGGGTGGATAGTGGTGACCCACCGAAAGAAAAGACAGTCGATCCCGACCCAAAGAGAGTCTCGCTCTTACCAAAACTATAGAAGAGGAAATAAGACTCAAAAGAATAAGAAAAAGAAGAAGACTCATAAGCTTAAGCTCGTACATAATGAAGACATGAATTTCTCTCGACCTCAACGCTTAGTGACCTTGCAGACTTCCTTCCAAAAAGCTTCCTTTGTGATCATCAGGATGAAGACCCAGAAGTCGTTGCGTGTCATGCTATCAACACAACGGAGGAAGAAATAATCCCTCCAAGATCACTAGAAGGAGAGGGAGTATCAAAAGACCTTTCAAGGTTTAATGTAGAGGATCTATTATCACTTCCTCAAGAGACCAAAACCATCCTTATTGATGCATTGCTAAATTCAAGAGCATCAAGTTCGAGTACTCCGACTATGACATATGAGAGTGGTTCTTATTGTATGTCTATAGACTTCTCAGATGAGGATTTGTTGTTGGGATCTAAACTTCATAATAGACCTTTGTATGTTTCTGGATACGTTCGAGAACAGAGAGTCGATCGAATCCTCATTGATAATGGCTCAGCTGTCAACATAATGCCAAAGTCGACTATGTGGCAATTAGGCATCTTGATGGACGAGCTCTCAAATAGCAAGCTAGTAATTCAAGGTTTTAACCAAGGTAGCCAAAGAGCAATAGGCATGATACGGTTAGAACTCATAATTGGCGACCTAAAGGCCAGTGCATTGTTTCATGTCATAGACTCAAGGACTACTTACAAGTTGTTACTAGGGCGTCCTTGGATTCATGGAAACGGAGTAGTAACTTCAACACTGCATCAGTGCTTCAAATTTTATCAGGACGGTGTAAAGAAGGTTGAAGCCGACTCTAATCCATTCTCAGAAGCTGAGTCTCACTTCGCAGATGCAAAGTTTTATTCAAAGAATAATAATATTTTAGAAGTTTTGCCTGCAGAAACCCCTCTTACAAAAGGAGAAGATAATTCACAACTGAAATCACTCGCAACCACAGAACCACATGAAAGTGCGAGAACCTTTAACTCTGGAAAGGGTGAAGCATACACTCGCAGCACAAAGGGTATGATCTTGAAGATGAAAATGCTGCAAACACACCAGTTTTGCGTTATGTCCCTCTGTCAAGGCGCAAGAAAGGCGAATCACCATTCATGGAGTCTCCAAAAGGTTTGAAAGTTGGGACATCGAAATCATAAAAGAAAGCTTCACTACACCACTAACTAAGATAGCGAAGCAGGAGGTAAAGGTAGATCTGGTGGAAGCAAACTTGCCCCAAAGGCGAACGAAAGACGGATTCGACCCCAAGGCTTACAAATTGATGGCGAAAGCAGGTTATGACTTCACAGCTCACACCGAGTTTAAAAGCTTGGAAATTCATGACCGACCTGAGCTCTCCTCAACTCAAAAGAAGCTTCTACGGGAAGGACATTCTATACCCGTGTCGAGAAAAGGACTCGGATACAAGTCGCCAGAACCGATCCGTATAACTAAAAAGGGGAAGGAAAAAGTGGTTGACATCAATCATATAACTATAGAGGAGGATGACAATACTGACGTAAAAGAAGGTGATAATCAGAGAATCTCAGTATTTGATCGAATTAGACCATCTGTTGCACGTCCCGTAGTATTTGAAAGGCTAAGCATGACAGAGGCAGAAAGAGAAAGGCTCCAGTCAGTACCAAACCTTGAGAGACATTCGGTCTTTCGAAGGCTAACTACGACTCCCATAAAGGAAGAAAGCACATGCCATGCCTTGACAACTACAAGACCATCAGCCTTTGAAAGGCTAGGTGTGTCTAAAAAGAAAAATGTACAAGCACCCCGTGCTCCGATTTTTAATCATCTCGGGGATAAAGGATCACACGACAACATTGATTCCAACATAGATACAAAGAAGAAGGAACCAATGTCTCGTGTGAAAGTTTGGCGTCGAATTAAGCATACAGATGTCGATAATTATCGTAGTAAGAAGTTTCCTTGCGAGACAAAGGAAAATGGAGAAATTCATAGCAACGTTCCTTCTCGCATGAAAAGAAAAACTTTTGTTACTCTCAATACAAGTCAAGGTTCGTTAAAGGTAAAAAGACATGATGTTATACTAACGAATCCTGAAAAAGAAGGGTCGGAACAAGGGGAAGGTGAAACTTCATGTCATCACATCACCATTATTGAGGAATCAGAGACTGGAACTCATGAAGAAGACGCAGAAAATGCCCCACAAAGTTTAGAGGATGGTGGTCAATCTACTGTAGACGAGCTAAAAGAGGTGAACCTTGGTACAATAGAGGAACCACGTCCGACTTTCATTAGTGCGTCCCTCTCTAATGAAGAGGTGGATAAATATATGAGTTTGCTCACCGAATACAGGGACATCTTTGCGTGGTCGTACAAGGAGATGCCAGGACTTGACCCAAAAGTAGCAGTCCATCATCTTGCAATTAAACCGGATATCGACCGATTAAACAAGCACAACGACGTTTTCGACCGGAGCTTATCCCTCAAATCGAGGTGGAAGTCAACAAGTTGATCGAAGCAGGATTCATTCGCGAGGTCAAATATCCAACGTGGATAGCAAACATTGTCCCTGTTAGAAAAAAAAATGGACAACTTCGCGTTTGTGTAGACTTTCGCGATCTGAATAATGCATGCCCTAAAGATGATTTTCCCTTGCCCATCACCGAAATCATGGTTGATGCAACTACTGGACACGAGGCGTTGTCATTTATGGATGGGTCGTCTGGATATAATCAAATACGGATGGCCCTCTCAGATGAAGAAATGACAGCTTTCAGAACTCCAAAGGGAATATACTGTTACAAGGTGATGCCCTTTGGATTGAAAAATGTCGGTGCTACTTATCAACGTGCCATGCAGAAAGTGTTTGATGATATGTTGCACAAGTATGTTGAATGTTATGTTGATGATCTTGTAGTCAAAACAAAGAGACGACAAGACCATTTGAAGGATCTAAAAGTCGTGTTTGATCGCTTGCGAAAATATCAGCTAAGGATGAACCCTCTCAAGTGTGCGTTTGGTGTAACTTCAGGAAAATTTCTTGGCTTCATTGTAAGGCATCGAGGGATCGAAATAGACCAGTCCAAGATTGATGCCATTCAGAAGATGTCAAGACCTAAAAGTTTGCATGACCTAAGAAGTCTCCAAGGACGATGGCTTACATCCGAAGGTTCATCTCTAACTTGGCCGGTCGGTGTCAACCTTTTCAAAAGTTGATGAGAAAAGGAGAAAATTTTGTGTGGGATGAAGCTTGTCAGAACGCTTTTGATAGCATAAAGAAATACTTGCTTACTCCCCAGTGCTGGGAGCTCCAGTACCTGACAAACCACTAATATTGTACATTGCTGCACAAGAAAGGTCCTTAGGAGCATTACTGGCACAAGAAGAGGTAAAGGGAAAGGAGCGTTCTCTCTACTATCTAAGCAGAACATTAATTGGGGCTGAAGTTAACTATTCTCCTATCGAAAAGATGTGTCTTGCACTTTTCTTTGCCATTGATAAGTTGAGGCATTATATGCAGGCCTTCACGGTTCATCTAGTGGCAAAAGCAGACCCTATAAAGTATGTTCTATCCAGGCCAATCATCGCTGGACGCTTAGCCAAATGGGCGGTTCTACTCCAACAATATGACATTGTCTATATTCCCCAAAAGGCGATAAAAGGACAAGCGCTAGCAGACTTTTTAGCAGACCACCCAATTCCTTCGGATTGGAAGTTATGTGATGACCTACCAGACGATGAGGTTTTCTTCACAGAAGTTATGGAACCTTGGACTATGTACTTCGATGGTGCAGCTCGAAGAAGTGGTGCGGGGGCAGGCATTGTCCTCATTTCTCCTGAGAAGCATATGTTGCCTTATAGCTTTGCACTTTCCGAATTGTGTTCAAACAATGTGGCTGAATATCAGGCTTTGATAATTGGCCTTCAAATAGCATTAGAAATCGGAGTGTCATTCATAGAGGTCTATGGTGATTCAAAATTGATAATCAATCAACTCTCGCTTCAATATGACGTGAAACATGAAGACTTGAAGCCATATTTTGCTTATGCTCGACAATTGATGGAAAAGTTTGATAATGTGATGTTAGAACATGTCCCTAGAGTAGAAAATAAGAGAGCGGATGCATTGGCAAATTTAGCCACGGCCTTGACCATGCCAGATGATGTAACTCTGAACATACCACTTTGTCAACGATGGATTATACCCCCAGTTAGGCCTGAATGTCAGGAAGTGAACATGGCAACATCCTATTTGATTGATGAAGAAGATTGGCGTCAACCCATCATAGAGTATCTTGAACATGGAAAGCTTCCAAAGGATTCTCGTCATAAAATTGAGATACGAAGAAGGGCAGCACACTTCATTTATTACAAGGGAACTTTATATCGCCGTTCTCTTGAAGGGCTCTTCCTTCGATGTCTCGGAAAGGAAGATTCGGTAAAAGCTCTAAAGGAAGTACATGCAGGTGTTTGTGGAGCACATCAATCGGGACCAAAGCTTCAATTCCAGCTAAGAAGAATGGGCTACTACTGGCCTAAGATGATCCAAGATTCAATAGACTATGTGAAGAAGTGTGAGCCTTGTCAATACCATGCAAACTTCATACACCAACCTCCAGAACCTCTTCATCCAACTGTGGCTTCTTGGCCTTTTGAGGCTTGGGGACTCGATCTGGTTGGCCCCATTACACCAAAATCATCAGCAGGACATTCTTATATCCTAGCAGCAACAGACTATTTTTCAAGGTGGGCTGAGGCCATTTCATTGAGAGAAGCCAAGAAGGAGAACGTGGCAGACTTTATTCGAACACACATCATCTATCGATACGGTATTCCACATCGAATCGTGACGGATAATGGAAAGCAATTCTCCAATAGTATGATGGACAAGTTATGTGAAAAATTCAAATTCAAGCAATATAAGTCATCCATGTACAACGCAGCTGCGAATGGACTAGCAGAAGCATTCAACAAAACATTGTGTAATCTTTTAAAGAAAATTGTCTCCAAGTCAAAGAGGGATTGGCAAGAAAAGATCGGCGAGGCATTATGGGCTTATCGGACGACTCATCGCACCCCTACAGGGGTTACACCATATTCGCTTGTTTACGGTGTGGAGGCTGTCCTTCCTCTCGAAAGGGAAATTCCGTCACTAAGAATGGCAGTACAAGAGGGATTGACTACCGAAGATAATGTGAAGTTACGTCTTCAAGAATTAGAAGCACTTGACGAAAAGCGATTAGAGGCTCAGCAAGCATTGGAATGTTATCAAGCGAGAATGTCCAAAGCTTTTGATAAACACGTTAAACCTCGCTCCTTTCAAGTCGGTGATCTAGTACTTGCCGTAAGGAGACCGATCATCACAACAAGGCATACAGGAAATAAGTTCACACCTAAATGGGATGGACTTACATTGTTAAAGAAGTTTATACAAATGGCGCATACAAGATCGTTGATCAAGACGGACTACGAATTGGCCCAATCAATGGTAAATTTCTTAAAAAATTTTATGCTTAATTTTGTTAGGTAAAAAAAAAAAAAAAAAAAGTTGAACTACGTTATGACTTGATCCTATATTATAAAGGGTAACGTAGGACAGCTTAAGGAAAACCTTAAGCCCAGTCCAGCAAAAAAAAAAAAGTTGAACTACGTTATGACTTGATATATTATAAAGGGTACGTAGGCAGCTTAAGGAAAACCTTAAGCCCAGTCCAGCAAAAAAAAAAAAGTTGAACTATGT
This sequence comes from Cucumis sativus, assembly GCF_000004075.3. Classification (NCBI taxonomy): domain Eukaryota; kingdom Viridiplantae; phylum Streptophyta; class Magnoliopsida; order Cucurbitales; family Cucurbitaceae; genus Cucumis; species Cucumis sativus. The sequence continues at coordinate 58,322 of NW_022279513.1, read as the reverse complement.
TATGACTTGATCCCTATATTATAGAGGGTACGTAGGCAGCTTAAAGGAAACTTTAAGTTCATTCCAATAAAAAAAAAAGGGAGGAAAGACAAATTACATTTAATAGAAAATATGATGAGGAATGGAACAATGAAAGAATAATTTTTTTTTATTATTATTATTATAAACTTCTAGCAAAAAAAAAAATTAAAAATGCATAAGTAGATAAATAAGAGAAAGGTAGAGGAATCATGGAGTCCATTTAAAAGTTCTTCAGCTCCTCTAGTGTGCTTTCTAAAGATTCACGAAGTGTTGATAGCATTTTAGCATCAATATCTCCAACGATCGGGGCACATTCGAGTTTGTCAATTTTCCTCACAAGTCTTTCGAAATCTCATGTTGCTTCTGCTTCAGCTCCAGGTCGTTCTTAAAAATTATTCCAGAAAGTTTAGCAGACTCAGCCCGCACCATCTTTAGTTTTGCCTCTAGTTTAGCCTCCTTGGCGGACAATCGTGTAAGACGACGTTTAGCAGTGTTGGTCTCTGCCAATATACGATTCTCATCAACTCGCAGAGTCTTCACAAAACCTTTTGCCTCGTTAGCTGAACATCCTTAGTTGATTGGAGTAGAAATGAGGAATGTATTTGATTATGGTTCTCGACACCTTGGAAGTAACCATTCACAAGCTCCCTCAAAACAATAAAGTTGTCGCTGCCGCTAGTCGCAATCGCATCAAAGATCTTTTGCATTTCTGGTTCAAGACTACTCAATCGTTCAAAAGGGGTACGAATGATCTTCTGTCGTAGGTTTTCCCATAAGGTTATGGCAGCCTGTCGTCGGAGGTCAGAAATTAAGCTGTCAGCACAAAAATGAGAAATCTCAGAAACTGTAATAGGCTCTGTGCCTTCCACTTTTTGAGGAGGTCCCTTGATCACAGGAGGACAAGCAGACACAATATTTGCGCCTATAGGTTCTTAGAGTTCCCATTATAAGAAAGTACAACGTTACAGTCTTCTAGATTCGGCATCGACTCTAGGGTATCTTCGATGTGTAGGTCGTGATCACCTAAAGAAGACTGCAAAATAATATTAACAACAAGAAATAAGAGGAGTAAAGGAGAGAAAATACAATAAATAAATAAATGAAAAGGGAGAGCGAAAAGAAACCATGGGGGAAGGGACATCGAAGAATTGTGCAGCATCAGGGACCCGAATAGGAGACTTTTCATCATCGATCGACTGTTTGTTGGGCTTCTTGGGTCTCTTCAATGGCGATCATCATTGCTGCTTTGACTGTCCTCAATACGTTTAGAAGGATGCTTGGTAGCTATCGATAAGCGGTTGTCCTTACCATATTGTCAATACCACCTTTGATAAGGTGTTTAAATCGTGTAGAAAGAGACAAATTATCCCAAGCGTTTTGTCCCTCCCTCAATTTTCTCCACAAGTCGTTCATCAGTTTCATCGGAGCATATCTTCTGATTCCCACTACCAAAATTATGTTCAATCTTTTTTTGGTTTTGGATTTGATGTGAGGGGGAGTAGGACGATCTATCAAATGTTGTACTCCTTCTTGGAGGTAATCACCGTGTTTTGCAAGCCACCAGACCTTATAATGAGAGGTAACATGTGTGTCTGGATTAGGGGCAGACACAGGAAGATATACTTGGGAAAGTGTATTCTCGCGAATACAAATCATCCAACAATATCGTGCGTTAAAAAAATTGGCTTCGGGAATTTCTTCACCTAAGTCATATGGCACGTCTTGATAAAATCCAAATTGTCGGCTAAAGCGACAAGGACTATAAGGCTCAATAACTGTGGAGGATCCACATTGCGAAGATAGAAAACAAGAGCGAATGCTTATGAAAAATGAAGCATTCCAACTAATTAACTCTCCATCATCCGTTAAGAGTTCGTCCTTATTCTTTGTTGGAAGACACGCATGCCATGACACATACTTTCCCTTGTGGATATGTGTTCGAGCCTCAAGATTAGTATAATATTTGGCCCCACCTTCACCAGAAAATTCAACCATGCGAGGACCCCTAAGACTCCTAGGGGCTTTATAATGAGTGTTGAAGTAAAGAGCAAGCCACCCATGGACATAGTGAAGAGGAAAACAGGCATTTGAATAACCAAGTGATGAAGTGGAATCATGAACTTGGCGTAGGCCACTATAAATATTAGCTAAAACAGGGACGGCAAGGCTAAATGTGTAGCTTCCGCCATGAGGCTAGCAACCTTAAAAACCTCCGGACGTAGGGAAAGTTGCTTATCAGGGAACACAAACACACATAGCCAACAAGAGAGAAATGCCGCTAGATAGGTTTTGTCCTATGATCATCAGTGACGCTTAAGTCAAGGAACACTTTGAGTTCAGCTTTAGACCAGTCAGGACGTCTGATGGGAATTCCATCTGGATTATGAGTTGAGCGAGGGCGAGAAGTCTTTTTAGGCTTTCGAGGAGGCGGTTTCGAATACTTTACCTCAGATCGTGTAACCCAAAAAGAGATCCATTCACTTACAGTGATTTGAGAGTGATCCATGCGTTGAGAAACAATGCGGTAATAGGCTGCAAATAAATGCTCACAACTTCTTGGACATACATCAGGTGATCCTATTAAGTCTTGGTGGCAAGGAATGCTTTCTTCATAAAATCTACCTTTAATCGAGAGTCCTCCTAGTATCCATAAGTCCATAAGGAGATGGACATCTCACCAGCTGAGGTGTGAAGAGTGTTTGTTGAAGGACACCATGCCTCGCAGAAAGCCGATCAATGTCACTGTTGCGATCATATGTATATAGGGAAGCCATCACAGCATTAAATAGGGAGGCTCGCTTGAGTACTGCCGTATTTCTAGCAACAACGAGCTCTAACCACTCCCAATAATGAGGAAGATAGTAAAATTCTCCATGTACCTTGAGCACATTTCCCCAACGAATTTTTGGGTCGTTTATAATTCGACGACCCAACGTTGATTCTGGATCCTCATTTGGAGGCTTGTTGTGAATCGAAGACTCCAGAAACCAAGATTTTAAAGATGAATTTGGATTTACAAATCGTTCCTTGGACCATTTAGGCAAAAAGATAAAATTGTCCTCGGTATTTGAGAGTCCATAATATTCTCATATGTCCCCTCTCTCACAGGAAGAATGATCCCTTCCTCTAAAGATTGATCTACGTCCTTCAGGATAATTAAACACCTTTTGGTCGAGTCAGAATACTCAGTGAAGTGCACCATGATGAAAAGAAGAGTTCCTGCAAAATAATAATAATAATAAGAAGAAGAAGAAATAAAAAAAAAAAAAAAAACCAAAACCAGAAAAAAAAAAAAACAAAA
>NW_022279513.1:40000-45000 GCF_000004075.3 Cucumis sativus | reverse complement strand
GTAAAGGCTCGGTAATTCGACCAAACCCTTCCAACAACCACGAAGCAATCGCAAGTCATCTCGTATTGTCAAGAGCAAGCAAGCCCACGACGCCCACAACAAGAGTGCAAGCATTATCAAGCAAGCCCCCAAGCACTCAACTCGACATCCCGCACTCGCTACCCACCCGACGTAAAGGCTCGGTAATTCGACCAAACCCTTCCAACAACCACGAAGCAATCGCAAGTCATCTCGTATTGTCAAGAGCAAGCAAGCCCGGACGACGCCCACAACAAGGTGCAAGCATTATCTAGGCCCGCCCACCCGAGTACTTCAACTCGACATCCCGCTCATACTTCCCGATCGACGGAAGGACGTGGTCGAATGACGACGTAAACATCCCAAGAACGTACGGCCATGATGGCCACATTGTCCTTGAAACGCCCACGCCGCCGCATAGGGGTACCCCCGCGCCCCGCCCATGTGGACTGGTCGCCCCCCTATATAGTACATTTTGGACTTTTTTTGGTCTGGCAGGCTTGCATATGAAATTTCGAAACGTCACACCCTCGAAAATCTATGATGCTATTGATATTATGTCCGGGACATGATTGGATTGTGTTGGGGACATCCAAATGGGTCTAGAAAACACAGTTTCATAATTTTTAAACCGACCGATAATATTTTATGAATATTTTTAGTTAAAATATGAAAAAAATTAAAAAAATAGTAAATGGTGGCGAAAAATTCTAAATTTTTTAGGACATCATTCGTTTACATTGCTTACCTCCCAGAAAAAATTTCAGAACAATCGGAGCACGGGAAGATAGGTTTGACATCTCTTATGTGTGTTGGGCGGGCATGGGGGCGCGCATGGGCATTCTGGGCGCGCATGTGGGCCTTGGATGGGCGAGGACGGCACGGTCGTGCGCGGCCCCAGCGCGCGCGACACGGTCGTGCGCGGCACGGGCGTGGGCGGCACCTGCGCGCGCGGCACGGGCGGGGCGGCACCTGCGCGCGCGGCAAGGGCGGGGCGCACCTTGCCGCGCGGCACCTGCGCGCGTAGGAACGGTCGTGCGCGGCCCAGCGCGCGCGACACGGTCGTGCGCGGTGTCACGGACATATTTTTCCAAAGTGTGTTTACTTTGGTTATATGCTCCGATTACCCCAGTTTATCCCATCTTTACTTTGCATAACTAGTTTAGGTGTTTGCTTTCCATTTCTAGGTCATAAAGCTTGGTGTGACGTTTCGGCATTTTCCATATGCAAGCCTGCCAGAGAAGAAAATGTTCAAATGTACTATAGGGGAGGCCATACCAGTTGAATCCCACCCAAGCATTAGTTGTACTCTTTGCAAGCTACCCTTTTTCCTTGCAACTGACAGTCTTTAATGCTTATTGTAACGTCTATTTCAATGTATTTCTTTCTTTCCCGCTTTTTATAAATAAAATTTCCCTAAAACGCGAAGGAAGGTTACGACATACATCTCGACGTTACCCACAACTCTTGGATTTTGATCGGCTGTTGTTCGTGAGTTAGAACAAGTGCCGCACAATCGTCCGTCTCGAGGTTGAAACGCTACGATTGTGACAAGTGGTATCAGAGCCAAGGTTGGCGAGTGACAGTTTGGACAAAAATAAAATGTCGACTGCAAAACGACGCGAGCAAGACCCATGAAGAACGATTGGTGGGGATCGATACGAAGAGCAGATGCTCCACCTGATGGAAGTTCCTGATTCATCCGATTTATGGAAGAACGGCTTGAGGAAGTTTCCGAGAGAGCCGCTGCTGTGATGCGGTGTCCGGTGGCCTGGACGGATTACCCATACAGGATTTGTTGGCTAGAGTTGACATGTTAGAGTCACAAATCCAGAGAATTGGAAATGTTCCCTACGAGCGTGGGGACAGTTCATCGGGCTCTGTTGCCCGGATGGAGGAGCGAGTTATGGAGTTAGATAACTCCCAGAAGGATATAATAGAAATGATAAATGGCATGTCAGAGGACTTTCGAGCCACCCTGGATGTCGTTAGAAATGAAATCGTAGAGGTGAACACGAAGGTGAACCTTACGATGCGAGCGTTGGCCAATCAAGCTCCAGCTGGAGAGAGCGATGGCAGTTGGCAAGATAAAGATCCCGGAACCCAAGCCCTTCTGTGGGGCAAGGGATGCAAAGGCATTGGAAAACTTTATCTTCGATATTGAGCAGTACTTTAAAGCCACAAACACGTGGCAGAGGAAGCCAAGGTGACATTGGCAACCATGCATCTATCTGAGGATGCAAAGTTATGGTGGAGGTCCCGATACATTGACATTCAGGAAGGGCGTTGTGTAATAGACACATGGGACAGTTTGAAGAGAGAACTTCGCTCGCAGTTTTTCCCTGAGAATGTCGAGATTCTGGCTCGACGAAAACTGCGGGAATTAAAGCACACTGGAAGCATTCGGGAGTATGTGAAGCAGTTTGCGGGGCTGATGTTGGACATATCTGACATGACTGAAAAGGACAAGATCTTTAGTTTTGTTGAAGGACTGAAGCCGTGGGCAAGGACTAAGCTATACGAGCAGAAGGTCCAAGACCTCGTATCAGCCTATGCGATAGCTGAACGCTTGTTTGATCTGTCTAGTGACGTTCAAGAGACGAGACGTCAACAAAGCTCTTCACCTGGAAGAGACAGAAACAACCGACCGAATTATCCCGAAGTTGTCAGTGGAAATAGAAGTCCCGGTAGAGACCGCAAGCCTTCCCAGTCAAATACAGGGAACAACGGGCAAAGGCCCAATAATCAGAAGACATCCCACGCTTCTATCAGTTGCTACATTTGTACCGGACCACATCGAGCAAGGGAATGTCCGGATAAGGCTGCCTTCTATGCCTTCCAGGCCTCGTTAGCTGCAGACTCAGATGACACGTCGGGTCAACCAGAGGAGGAAGTTGGGCAAGAAGAAAGAGTTCAAAATGTGAGAGTGGGAGCCATAAGACTCTTGTCGTCCCTTCAAAAGAGAGCAGGGGAGACAAGTGGGCGCACGAAAGGGGGCCTAATGTATGTGGACACTTGGATCAACCGGAACCATGCAAGAAGCACTATGGTTGACTCCGGTGCAACCCATAATTTCATAACGGTGGCAGAAGCCAGACGACTAAACCTTCATTGGAAGAAGGATACGGGAAAAATGAAGGCCGTGAATTCTACAGCTTTACCCGTAGTTGGAGTAGTAAAACGGGCGGTGATACAGTTGGGAGGATGGAGCGGTTTCGTTGACTTCGTCGTTGTAGGCATGGATGACTTTGATGTAGTTCTTGGAATGGAATTCCTTCTCGAACATCAAGTGATCATAATGCCTGCAGCCAAATGTCTGGTGATCTCGGGGTCTAACCCCACCGTTGTGCAGACAGACATTAGGCAACCTAAAGGACTGAGAACGATCTCGGCCATGCAACTGAGAGAGGACCGTGTTCGAGAAGACACAAGGTGTGTCGTGGAGAAATATGGAGATGGGAAACGTGAGAGTTTGCCCATGCCAGGATCGCCTACGGAGAATAATCATCGTATGGCACACTCAGAGTCACCTGGACTCTGGAGACAATCAAAGAGATTGTCGAGTGCAGGGTTCTCTAGACCTGCAGGAGCTCCGTATAAAGCACAAGGCTTTTTACGTGAAGAAGAGAAAGGACGGTTCAGTGTCGATAGCCGTGTCCTGAAGCAAGCCCCGAGGAGAGGGCCAATTCTTGGGTCTGTGAGCGTGACCCAACCTGTTGAAACTTACGCTGAGGCGTGTAGTCATGCGTTGAGTGGTGTCCTACGGCAGAATAGACACCCTATCGAATTTGAGAATCAGAAGAAGAGTGTCACTGAGGGCAATGATACAGTGTTTGAAGAAGAAACGTTGGCCATAGCACACAGTCTGAGGGATGGGAGACAGGGTTCCCATAGATTAACGCTTGTCAAAGAGATGAACAACGACGTTGCCTGCCATTTCGGTACTCGGCCGAATCTGACTTCAAATCAAGTAAGGAGACGAAGAGTCGTGCTCAAACTTGATTTTGAGTCAGAACGTAGGAAGAGCAGTCATGGGGTTCCACATGTGTCCGCTCGTACACAGGCCTGTCAAGCTGATGGCCCAAAACGAGACGCGTCAAAGGAAACCATGGAAGAAAACTCTGTCGCTCATGATGGCATGAGTTTGACGAAGGCCGGCAAGTTAGCACAAAAGAACGGGGGTCGTTCGTTGGAGGCAACACAATCAGGTGTTACAACTATGAAGAAATCATCAACTTACGGAAGTCCAACAATGAGTGTTGGCGACGGACAATATGTATTGTCGCGTCCTGTTGATCGTTCTTGTATGAAGAAGGAGCCTCAGACTTGTAACCTTGCCAAGAAGTGGAAGCGTAGATCAGACACTGTTCGAGCCAATTTGGAGAAAGTCTCGAAGCGGCTGAAAAGATGGGCAGATGGGAAGCATCGCCCCCTGGACCTTCATGTGGAAGGTCAGGATATCGTGACGCCGCGACCTGAACTGATGCGGTTTCTGAAGATACGAAGATCTTCACCTCGTGGGAGCACACGAGGAATAAACAGAAGTTGAAGAAGAAGACCCATGGGGAGGATACACAAGTTCGTGACGAAGCAGAAGAGCCTCCTCATGGAAGAAGCCTGTGGAAGACGTACCAAGACCGTGAAGCGTGGAGGCAGAAGATCGAAGGATTCCAGCTTTGCCAGTCGACGGGAACGTCAACTGTTTAAGTGGGGGAGTGTGTCACGGACATATTTTTCCAAAGTGTGTTTACCTTTGGTTATATGCTCCATTACCCCCAGTTTATCCCATCTTTACTTTGCATAACTAGTTTAGGTGTTTGCTTTCCATTCTAGGTCATAAAGCTTGGGTGTGACGTTTCGGCATTTTCCATATGCAAGCCTGCCAGAGAAGAAAATGTTCAAAATGTACTATAGGGAGGCATACCAGTTGAATCCCCGCCAAGCATTAGTTTGTACTCTTTGCAAGCTACCCTTTTTCCTTG